>NC_058135.1:154114120-154181706 GCF_016433145.1 Gracilinanus agilis
AAAAAAAATGTGAAGGAAGGGGGCCTAGCAGTACCAGATATTAAACTATTCTATAAAGCAGCAGTCATCAAAACAATATGGTACTGGCTAAGAGATAGAGAGGAGGATCAATGCAATAGACTGGGGATAAATGACATCAGCAAGACAGTGTATGATAAACCCAAAGAGCCCAACTTTTGGGACATGAATCCACTATTTGACAAAAACTGCTGGGAAATTTGGAAAACAATATGGGAGAGATTAGGTCTAGATCAACATCTCACACCCTACACCAAGATAAATTCAGAATGGGTGAATGACTTGAATATAAAGAGGGAAACTATAAACATGTTAAGTGAACACAGAATAGTATACTTGTCAGATCTCTGGGAAAGGAAAGACTTTAAAACCAAGCAAGAGTTAGAGAAAATTACAAAATGTAAATTAAATGGTTTTGATTATATTGAACTAAAAAGTTTTTGTACAAACAAAAACAATGTAGTCAAAGTCAGAAGGGAAACAACAAATTGAGAAAAAATCTTTATAATGAAAAACTCTGACAGGGGTCTAATCACTCAAATATACAAGGAGTTAAAGCAATTGTATAAAACATCAAGCCAATCCCCAATTGATAAATGGGCAAGAGACATGAATAGGCAATTTTCAGGTAAAGAAATCAAAAGTATCAATAAGCACATGAGAAAGTGTCCCAAATCTCTAATAATTAGAGAAATGCAAATCAAAACAACTCTGAGGTATAACCTCACACCTAGCAGATTGGCTAAAATGAAAGAAGGGGAGAGTAATGAATGTTGGAGGGGATGTGGCAAAATTGGGACTTTAATGCATTGCTGGTGGAGCTGTGAACTGATCCAGCCATTCTGGCTGGCAATTTGGAATCATGCTCAAAGGGCTATAAAAGAATGCCTTCCCTTTGATCCAGCCATAGCATTGCTGGGTTTGTTCCCCAAAGAGATCATAGATAAAGAGACTTGTACGAAAATATTCATAGCTGCGCTTTTTGTGGTGGCAACAAATTGGAAAAGGAGGGGATGTCCTTCAATTGGGGAATGGCTGAACAAACTGTGGTATATGCGGGTGATGGAATACTATTGTGCTAAAAGGAATAATAAACTGGAGAAGTTCCAGGCGAACTGGAGAGGCCTCCGGGAACTGATGCAGAGCGAAAGGAGAAGAGCCAGAAGAACTCTATACACAGAGACTGATATACTGTGGTAAAATTGAATGTAGGGGGCAGCTGGGTAGCTCAGTGGAGTGAGAGTCAGGCCTAGAGACAGGAGGTCCTAGGTTCAAACCCGACCTCAGCCACTTCCCAGCTGTGTGACCCTGGGCAAGTCACTTGATCCCCATTGCCCACCCTTACCAATCTTCCACCTATGAGACAGTACACTGAATTACAAGGGTTAAAAAAAAAAAAAAAAAGAAAAAGAAAATTGAATGTAATGGACCTCTGTACCAGCAGCAATACAATGACCCAGGACAATTCTGAGGGATTTATGGTAAAGATGCTACCCACATTCAGAGGAAGGACTGCAGGAGAGGAAACATATAAGAAAAACAACTGCTTGATCGCATGGGTCGGGGTGGACATGATTGAGGGTGTGGACTCAAAACTACCACACCAATGCAACTACCAACAATTTGGAAATTGGTCTTGATCAAGGACACATGACAAAACTAGTGGAAATGCGCAGCGGCCATGGCAGGGGGGGTGGTGCAGGGGGGGGGGGCTGAAGGGGAAAGGTAGAGCATGAATCATGTAACCATGTTAAAAATGAATATTAATAAATGTTACAAAAAACTAAAAAAAATAAAATAAAATCTTTAGACATTATTTATCCTTTGGAATAAGCAGAATTATAGAAACATGGACCTTAAACTTATAGACTGGTAATGGATTTTAGGAATCATCTAATCTAACTTCTTCATTTTACCAAAAAATATATATAAATAAAAGGAAAATTTAAAAAAAAGAAAGAAATAGGCTCCAGAGAAAGTAAATAAGTTTCTAAAATTTATAGCTAGTTAGTGGCAGAACAGTGATTTAAACCAGGATTCCTTGATTACAAGCCTAGCAAGCATTCCGTTTATTATACAGTGCTCTCTTCAATACCTTCCATCTTTAAGTTAACAGTACATGAAAATAAGAAGTTTAAATAAGTTGGAACTGAATTTGGGATTAGGATTTAATGAGTTCTAACAATGATATTTAAGTAGTGAAAATTAACACAATAAGACCTGAGTTGAATATTTTCAATATACAAATAATTTCTTAAAATTGAAATTCATTTCCATATAGCATAACCCTTGAAACAATAGCCAAACTATTAATTAGAGGCAAATTGTTTCCCTTTATGAAATTCAATAGTGTAAAGGGGAAAAATTCTGATTCGTCACCCACTCTTGCACTCATGGGTTACAGATCTCCCAAACTAGAGAATTAAGTGGTGGTGTTTACACTTAGTGATTAAATCTTTAAAATGGGCAGGGTACGTTTAATCTCATTATCACAATAGATATATGAAAACATTATTTTATGTAGTTTATCAGTGAGTGAAAGTTTAATTCAGAGGTTTTTAACCTTCCCTGAACTTAAAGAATATTGAGTATAGATAGATATAGATATACATATAGAAATACATACATACATACATTTTGTTACATATCTTGGTACATCTACAGGTAGATACCTTTGATATCTACAAATTTATAGTAAATGTATATCTACCTACATTTTTATATGTAGATAATTATTTTAATATAATCGATTTTTAAAATTTTTGGTATATTAAATTTATACTTTTAAAGTGATTTCCAAGAATAAATTAATAAATAATGAATTATGTTCACACATATATCCCAAGAATTTATTATGTGAATTATGTCTGAACATCTGTAGAAGATTTGAATTGCCACAGTTATATCTTAAAGAGAAGCATAGAGATGTTAAATTGTTTGATATGTTTATTTGAGTAATATACTCCTTAAAAGATATGGTGAAAATTTGCCTTTGTCACATTCTTCCTTCCCTGTTTTACTGAATCCATTGTTTTTAGCTGATTTATTATATCACATTGTGGCTAGTTGGTCAATCAACAAGCAATTATTTTGTTTTATTTCCAATTTTATTTTTTAAGAAACTTCATTATATGTCAGGCATTGTGCCAAGCATTGAGGATTCAAAAAAAAAAAAAAAAGCAAAAGCAGATTCTATTCTCACTGAATTCCCATTATAATGGGGGAGAGAGGTAACATGCAAACCATATGCATACATGTGAGATATACAAAGGATAAACTGGAGGCAATATCAGAGGGAAGGTGCTAAGATTAAAAGGGACTGAGAAAGATTTGTTGAAGAAGATGGTATTTGTATTGAAACATGAAGAAAGACAAGAAATAAGGAGGGAAAGCATTCTAGGCATTGGAGGTAGCCAGTGATAATGCACAGATGAAGTGTCTTGTGGGAGATATAGCAAGGAAGTCAGGGGGTGTGAATCAAAGTAAATGGAGAAGAATTATTTTTTAAAAGACTGGAAAGATAAGAAGATAGGTTATATAGAGATTTAAAAGTCAGAGATTTTTATACTTGATTCTAGAGTTAATAGGGAGCTACTGCAGTACTGTATACTTAATAAAGGAAAAAGGGTTTGTCAGATCTCTATTTTAAAGAGATCTCTTTGGTAACTAAGAGGAAGACAGACTAGAATGGGGAGAGAGGGAGATGAACAAGACCATTGCAATATAGGTATGAAGTGATGAGGGCTTGCATTTTGGTGGTGGTAGTTAGAAGAAAGAAGCTGACATATCCAAGAGATGTTGCAAAGCTAGAATGAATTTTGTTGTTGTTTGATCATTTTTCAGTCTTGCCTAACTCTTCATGACTCCATATGAGATTTTTTTGGCAGAGATAATGGAGCAATTTGCCATTTCTGTCTCCAGTTCATTTTACAGATGAGGATAATGAGGCAAACAAGGTCAAGTGACTTGCCTAGGGTCATACAGCTAGGAAGTTTCTGAGGATGGATTTGAACTTAAGGAGAACAGTCTTGCTGACTCTAGGTACAACATATCCCTTAAGCCACCTAACTGCTCTAGAATCTCCCAGAGTAAATAGAATTTAGCAATTTAAGGGAAAATAGAAGGAAAGATAAAGTGAGGAGTCAAAGATGAAACCTGCTTTTCTTTCCCAGGTGACCTCTAAGATTGGGTTGCTGAGGTATTACTAAGGACATTTGGAAGAAAAAATAGGGCTTTATGGGACAAATAATGAAATCAGCTTTAGACAGACTGTGTTTAACATGTTTATGGGTCATCTGGTTCAAAATATGGAAGAAAAACTTAGAGATTCAAGAATGAAGCAAGAAAGAGGTTAAATGTGAATAAAGAGATTTGTGAATCATCCACATGGACCTGATATTTCAATCCATGGTAATGGATGAGATCATCAAACAGCACAGTCCAGACAGCCCATGACAGTGCTTTAGAGAACATTTAGGATAAAGCAGTTGTAGATGAACATTGAGGGCAGAAATCAGTCTGCAGAGTTAAGTGAAGCCATCCACCAACTCCACGAAGATTCCTAGCGGGTTGGACACTCAGAAAGGGGAACCAAGGACTGAGTGAAAATGGGTTACGGGTTAAGGATTAATGGAAAGAGAACATAAGGGGAGAATAAAGACACGCAGACACAGAAAGTTTTGGCATAAGGTAGACAGACAGCGAGTAAGCTCTGATGGTCAAGAGCTTATTTCCAACTCATTTCTTGTCACTTTTATTGGGGTTACAACAGTATGGGGGGGAAGGGGAGAGGCCAGTGGCCTGATACATTAACATTATGAGGTAATCATCATAAAATGCAAACTACCAAAACCTGAAACAATAGGTAGAGTTAAGATCAGGATCCAGGGTGGATATGGCCTAAGGCATCTACTGATGTTTGATACCTATGTTAATTGATCATTGAAGGAAAAGTAAGGAGACTGAGATAACTGACTCTCTTCTGGGGTGTAGCCTTAGGGAAGGGCTAGGGATTTGGCAAGGTCAACATTCAATTTGACTCAAGATTGCAGAGATGAATCATTAGCAGTATAAGAGTTAAGTTTTTGAATACTTCTTAAAATAATATCACAATTAATGTATACCTGGATTGCTACATTAAGAAAGGTGTTAGAGGAAAGGAAATGGAGGCAACAACTGAAGGTGACTTTTTTGAAAAAGACGCAGAAAGAAAGTAATCAGTATTAAGTGTCTGCTATGTGTGGGGGTACTGTGGGAAGTATTTTACAAATATCTCATTTGATTTTTACAACCATCCTGGGAATTAGGTATTTTATTATTCCTGTTTTACAAATGAGGAAACTGAAGTCAAGAGAACTTAAGTGACTTGCCTGAGATCCCACAGCTAGTATCTCTCCAAGGATGAATTTGAAATCATACCTTCCTGACTAAAAACCCACTGCTTTATCTTATCCACTGCCCTACCTAGCTTCCTCTAAGAGGAAATAAATACAGCATAAAACTCAGTAAATATGAATGTATCTACTGAAGATTTTTTTGTGGCTTTGTTTTGTTTTGTTTTAGGTGAGTGAGGCATGAGTATGGAAAAAGTCAGTAGACCAGGAGAGTTTAAAGATTAAAGAGGGGGAATGCTGAAGGGAGAATATGCCAGAAAAAAGATGAAGAATCTTCCTTTGTATAGGTAAAGAGTTTTGCTTGGGCCAGTGAGGCTAGCTATTCATGTGAGATACAGCTGAAGGAGGAGACAGTGGGTGAAGTCTTTATAATGTGAGATGAGGAGGAGAATTATAGAGGGAGCCACAGTGAATGGTTTCTTTTTTTTTTTTTTTCAATGAATTGTAAGTCAAAGTTCTCAACAGAGAGTGAGGAGAGGTCCATGGAAAGTTTAAAGAAGAATCAAAAGTTTAGGGAAAGCCACCATGGTGAGTAGAAGAATGAAACAAATAAGAATGTATAAAAGGATTGCCTTGATACAGTGATGCTCCTGCTGAGGTTTTTAACAATTTCTAGGGGACACAGTTAATGTAACTGGTGATTCTTCCTGAGCTTCATTCAGCAGCCTAACAAGAGAAGTAAAGGCAATGGTTGAACAAGGCAGGCAGTTGACAAGGCATAATCAGTGACAGGAAATGGGGACAAGAAATCTGAGAAATGATGATTGTGGAGAATTGAACAGGTTCACTAAGGGGATGAGAGTGCATATAGCTGGCTAGTAAAGGTAAACATAGTGGTGGAATTCTGACTGAATGCCCAGAGGACCCTGAGACTAGGGGAGCTTGACTTAGGGTCCCCTGTTCAAGAGAGGGGTTCCTAAGTGCTACATTATGAACTAATACAAAATAGTATGTGATCAGTGTTTAAAACAACAAATAAAGTGTTGTAACAGAATGAAGAAAGAAACATTGATTCTAGCTATTTTTCTTTTCAGCACCTTCTTAACCATGACATAATGGTAAGGTTAAAGACTCTCATGTTAAAGGTTTTCAGTTAAAAATCCACTTAAAACATTATATAGGTAAATCAATTAACTTCTCTGTAATTTAGTTTTCTTTTTCTTTTTTTTTAAACCCTTACCTTTCATCTTAGAATCAATACTGAGTATTGGTTCTAAGGCAGAAGAGTGGTCAGAGCTAGGCAATGGGGGTTAAGTAACTTTCCCAGGGACACACAGCTGGAAGGTGACTAACTTCAGATTTAAACCCAGCACCACCCACTTCCAAGCATGGCTCTCAATCCATGGAGACACCCAGCTGCCCCCTCAGTTTTCTTATCTCTTAAATTAGAGATTAGAACAAATAACCTACAAGCTTCCTTCTTCCTTCCTTCTAGCTCTAGGTCTACAATTTTACAACCCCAGGAATGCATCATGTAATCAGAACTAGTATACTTGGCTTCAATTCTAGTTTTTGTCACTACTTAACCACAAGCCCTTAAACATTGTTATATTTTTTTGGAATTTCAGTTTCTTCATATTTAATGCAAGGGAGCTGGATCAGAAGATTTCTAATGGCCCTATTATTTGTAAAATGCTATTTTTCAATGGAATTCAATGATTAATATCAGATAAAATGTTGGACCTGTATTCAGAAATATCTCAATTCAAATCCTGCTTCAAATCCTTACTAGCCATGCAAACAGAGGCAAGTCATTTAACCACTATCTGCCTTAGTTTCCCAAAAAGTAAAATCTGGAATTCCATCACTGCCACCATTTACTGTCAACTTTAGAACTAAGCAGGCAACAGTTATATTAGCATAAGCCAATCATGTATATAGCTCTGCAGCAAAGATTCTTATTTCCATTTATTTTATTTATCTTTATTTTTTAGAAAAATTATCCAAGGATACATGATTCATGTTTTTACTTTCCCCTTCAAAACCCCTTTATTCCCCTCCCCATAGCTGATGCACATTTCCACTGGTTTAAATATGTGCCATCTATGAAGACCTATTTCCATATTATTGATAGTTGTATTATTGTGATTGTTTCCAGTCTACATTCCTAATCATGTCCACCTCAACCCATGTGTTCAAGCAGTTTGTTTTTCTTCTGTATTTTCAGTCCTGTAGTGCTTCCTCTGAATGTGGGTAGCATTCCTTTCCATAAGTCCTTCAGAATTGTCCTGGGTCATGGTATTGCTGCTACTACAGAAGTACATTACATTTGATTTTACCACAGTGTATCCATCTCTGTGCACAGTGTTTTTCTGGCTCTGCTCCTTTCACTCTGCATCAATTCCTGGAGGTCTTTCCAGTTCACATGGAATTCCTCCAGTTATTTATTCCTTTGAGCACAATAGTATTCCATTACCAGCATATACCTCAATTCGTTCAACCATTCCCCAATTGAAGGACATACCCTCCTTTTCCAGTTTTTTGCCACCACAAAAAGCCCGGCTATAAATATTTTGTAAGTGTCTTTTTATCTATGATCTCTCTGGGGTACAAACACAGCAATGCTAAGGCTGAATCAAAGGGCAGGCATTCTTTTAAAATTCTTTGGGCATAGTTCATATTGTCATCCAGAAAGGTTGGATCAGTTCACAACTCCACCAGCAATGCATTAATGTTCAAATTTTGCCACATCCCCTCCAACATTCATTACTCTCCCCTGCTCTCATTTTAGCCAATTTGTTACATGTAAGGTGATACCTCAGAGTTGTTTTGATTTGCATTTCTCTAATTATTAGAAATTTAGAACACTTTCTCATTTGCTTATTGATAGTTTTGATTTCTTTATCTGAAAATTGCCTATTCATGTCTCTTGCCCATTTATCAATTGGGGATTGGCTTGATGTTTTATACAATTGCTTTAACTCCTTGTATATTTGAGTGATTAGACCCCTGTCAGAGTTTTTCATTATAAAGATTTTTTCTCAATTTGTTGTTTCCCTTCTGATTTTGACTACATTGTTTTTGTTTGTACAATAGCTTTTTAATTTATTATAATAAAATCATTTATTCTACATTTTGTAATTTTCTCTAACTCTTACTTGTTTTTAAAATCTTTCCTTTCCCAGAGATCTGACAAGTATACTATTCTGTGTTCACTTAATTTATTTATAGTTTCCCTCTTTATATTCAAGTCCCTCACCCATTCTGAATTTATCTTGGTGTAGTGTGTGAGATGTTGATCTAAACTTAATCTCTCCCACATTGTTTTCCAATTTTCCCAGCAGTTTTTATCAAATAGTGGGGTTTTGTCCCCAAAGTTGGGCTCTTTGAATTTATCATACACTGTCCTGCTGACGCCATTTACCCCAAGTCTATACCACTGATTCTCCCTTCTATCTCTTAGCCAGTACCATACCATTTTCATGGCTGCTGCTTTATAGTATAGCTTAATATCTGGTACTGCTAGGCCACCTTCCTTCACTTTTTTTTCACTATTTCTCTTGATATTCTTGATCTTTTGTTATTCCAAATGAACTTTGTTATAGTTTTTTCTAATTCAGTAAAAAAAAGTTTTTTGGTAGTTTGATAGTTATGGCACTAAGTAAGTAAATTAATTTGAGTAGAATGGTCATTTTTATTATGTTAGCTCATCCTACCCATGAACAATCAATGTTTTTTCCAGTTGTTTATATCTAGTTTTAATTGTTTGGAAAGTGTTTAGTAGTTGTTTTCCTATAATTCCTGTGTTTGTTTTGGTAGATAGATTCCTAAGTATTTTATATTGTCTAGGGTGATTTTAAATGGTGTTTCTCTTTCTACCTCTTGCTGCTGTGATGTGTTGGAAATATATAGAAATGCTGATGATTTATGTGCATTTATTTTGTATCCTGCCACTTTGCTAAATTTGTTGATTATTTCTATTAGCTTTTTATTAGATTCTCTATAGGATTTTTTAAGTAGACCATCATATCATCTGCAAAGAGTGATAGCTTAGTCTCCTCATTGGCTATTTTAATACCTACTATTTCTTTTTCTTATCTCATTGCTACTGATAGTGTTTCAAGTACAATGTTATATAATAGAGGTGATAATGGGCATTCCTGTTTCATTCTTGATCTTATTTGGAAGGCTTCTAATTTATCTCCATTGCATATGACGCTTGTTGATGGTTTTAAATATACACTGTTTATTATTTTTAGGAAAATCTTTCTATTTCTATATTTTCTAGTGTTTTCAATAGGTAATGGTGTTGTATTTTGTCAAAGGCTTTTCCAGCATCTATTGAGGTAATCATGTGATTTTTGTTTGTTAAACTTGTTGATATGGTCAATTATGTGGATGGTTTTCATATTATTAAACCACCCTCACATTCCTGGTTTAAATCCCACCAGATCATGGTGGATAACCCTCTTGATCACTTGCTGGAGTCTTTTTGCTAGTATTCTATTTAAAATTTTTGCATCTATTTTCATTAAGGAGATTGGTCTGTAGTATTCTTTCTCTGTTTTTGATCCACCTGGCTTTGGGATCATTACCATATTAGTGTCATGAAAGGGGTTTGGTAAGACTCCTTCTTTTCTCATTATATCAAATAATTTGTATAGTATTGGGATTAGTTGTTTGAATGTTTGATAGAATTCACTTGTGAATCCATCAGGCCCTGGTGATTTTTTCTTAGGGAGATTTTTGATGGCTTGTTCAATTTCTTTTTCTAATATGGGATTAGGTATTCTATTTCTTCTGCTGTTAATCTAGGCAATTTATATTTTTGTAAATATTCATCCATATCTCTTAGATTGCTATACTTGTTGCCATATAATTGGGCAAAATAATTTTTAATGATTACCTTAATTTCCTCCTTATTAGAAGTGAGGTCTCCCTTTTCATCTTTGATACTGTTAATTTGGTTTTCTTCTTTCCTTTTTTATTAGATTTACCAGTACTTCTTCTATTTTATCAGTTTTATCAAAATGCCAGATTCTATTCTTATTTATTAATTCAATAGTTCTTTTATTTTTGATTTTATTAACTTCTCATTTGATTTTTAGTATTTCTAATTTAGTTTTCATGTGGGGATTTTTAATTTGTCCATTTTCTAGTTTTTTAAGGTGGATGCCCAATTCATTAATCTCTGCCCTCCCTAATTTGTTAATATATGCACTCAGTGATATAAATTTTCCCCTTAGAACTGCTTTGGTTGCATCCCTTAGGTTTTTGTAAGAAGTCACATCATTGTCATTGCCTTCAATGAAGTTATTAATTGTTTCTATGATTTGTTCTTTCACTAAATTATCTTGGAGAATCACATTATTTATTTTCCAATTAGTTTTTTGGTTTGCCTCTCCATGTATTCTTATTAATAACTATTTTATTCCATTATGATCTGATGAGGTTGCATTTATTATTTCTCCTTTTTTGCATTTGTTTGCCATATTTCTATTCTCTATTACATGGTCTATCTTTGTGAATGTTCCATGTGCTACTGAGAAGAAGGTGTATTCCTTTTTGTCCCTATTTATTTTTCTCCATGTATCTATTAACTTTAACTTTTCTAGGGTTTCATTCACCTCTCTTATCTCTTTCTTAATTATTTTTTGGTTTGATTTATGTAGATCTGATAGGGGAAGGTTGAGGTCCCCCACCAGTGTAGTTTTGCTATCAGTTTCATCCTTGACCTCCAATACCTTGTCCTTTAGAAATCTGGATGCTGTACCATTTTGTGCATACATGTTGAGTACTGGTATTTCTTCATTGTTTATACTATCTTTTATTAGTATGTAATTACCTTCCCTATTTCTTTTAACCAGATCTATTTTTACTTTGGCTCTGTCAAAGATCATGATGGAAACCCCTGCCTTTTTTTCTCAATTGAATGCCAATAGATTTTGCTCTGTCCTTTCATTTTTACTCTATGTATGTCTGCCTGTCTCAAGTGTGTTTCTTGTAGATGACATATGGTAGCATTTTGTTTTCTAATCCCCTCTGCTATTTCCTGCTGTTTTATGGGCAATTTCATCCCATTCACATTCAGAGTTATAATTATCATCTGTGTATTCCCATGCATTTTGATTCTCTCTCCTTGTCCTGCCCTTTCTTCTTTCACTATTTCTTTCTATTCCAGTGTTGTGTTTTGTTTTTAATCATTTCCCCTAATCCCCTCCCTTATTGTACTTCCCTTTCTCCCCTCTCCCTTCTTATTTCCCTTTTAATCTTCTTTAGGGTCTTTTTAAGCTACCTCTCCTTTCCTAGTTTTACTTCTCTCCTCACCAGTCCTTTTGTTACCCTTCTACTTCTCTATACATTGAGAATCAATTCTCTGCTCTAATGGATCTGATTGTTCCTTCCTCTTTAAGTTGATTTCAATGCACTTAAGTATTAAATATCTCCTCTCTCCAACATCATTACCCTTCCATTTTATTGTTATTCTTCCTTGTTTACCCCATGAGCTTCTTTATGGAATATAAATTTGCTCTATTTTGTTTGTTGTCCCATTTTTCTTAATATTACCTTCTTTTTTCCCCTCTGGTTTTATATATATATATATATATATATATATATATATATGTCTCGACATTTCATCCTATACAGTTTGTCACTGTTCCTTCTATGTAAACTTCTTCTTGTTACTCTGTTGGTAATAACAATTTTTAATATTTGCCAATATCTTCTTTTCTTCTAGGGATACAAATCAATCTAACTTATTGGGATCCCCAAAAAAAAGATTCCCCCAACCCCTAATACCTCTCTCTCAATTATCTTATGGTGATTCTCTTGAGTTTTGTGTTTGGGCAGCAAACTCTCTGTTTAAGTCTGGTTTTTTTCTTCATGAATGTTTAGAAGTCCCAATTTTATTGAATGACCATGTTTTCCCCTGCAAAAATATAGTCAGTTTTGCTGGATAGTTGATTCTTGGTTGTAGACCCAGTTCTCTTGCTTTCTGGAATATTATGTTCCATGCCTTCCAGTTCTTCAATGTAGATGCAGCCAGATCCTGTGTTAACCTAACTGTAGTTCCCTGGTATCTGAAAGACTTCTTTTTAGAAGCTTGTAATATTTTTTTTTCCTTTGTCTGGTAGTTTTTTTTTTTAATTTGTCTTTAATATTCCTAGAAGTTGTCAGTTGTGGATTAAATGTAGGAGGTGATCTGTGGATTCTTTCAGTTTCCACTTTTCCCTCTTATTTGAGAATATCAAGGCAGTTCTCTCTGAAAATTTCCTGTAGGATGATTTCTAAACTTTTTCTTTTGTCATGATGTTCTGGTAAACCAATAATTCTTAAATTCTCTCTTCTAGCTCTGTTCTCCAGATCTTTGGTTGAAACAATGAGGTGTTTCATATTTTCCTAAAATTTTTCATTTTTTTCATTTTGTTTTATATATCCTTGCTGCCTTGTGAAGTCATTTGCTTATAGTTGTTGAGTTCTATTTTTTAAAGACTGAATTTCATCCCTGGCTTTTTGGTCATCCATCTCCTTCTGGTCTGATTTTCTTTATAGATCAACTTTTGCCTTCTTTGCTTCATTTTCAAGCTGGCCAATTCTGACTTTTTAAGACTTTATTTTCTTGTTTTATTTAATGCATTTCCTTTTTCAAATTGTCTTCAGCCTCTCTTGATTGCTTTGTGAGTTCCTGAAGTTCTTGAGTTAACTGAATTTTGAGATCTTCTAAAGCCTGTGTCCAATTTGCTGGAACTTCTTCCTCTTTTTCTATTTCTATTTCATTTGCTCTCTTTTCACTTCCTTGAAAGAAACTGTCAATTGTCATTTCTTTTCTCTTTTTCTGTTGTTTACTCATGTTTTTTTTTCCTTTTCTGTTCTGCTAGTTTTAGCAGATGGATTTAATGAGCTTTGATGAAAGATCTTTCCCCCAGCTGGCAATGGAGGTTTGCAGCTACTTTCTCTGTGGGGGGAGGGGTGTTGGAGTTTCCCTGCCTTCTGAAGGCTTCTTGTTTGTCCAATTGATGGGATTAAGCCTGTATTGATTGGATTAGTCTGTATTGTGCCCAGAGGCTAAAACCTTGTGAGAAAAAAAAAGAAGTGGGGGGGTGGAGAAGATGGAGTGTTTTCACTGAGCTGAGGTGTCCAGCAGTAGGGTCCCTCTGCTCTGTCCTTGTGTTTGATCTGATTTTCTTTCCTCTTGAAGCCATTTTTTCCTCTGTCTGGGTGTGATGAAGCCAGGCAGTCTGAGCTTTGGCTCCATCTAAGCCACCATTTTCTGAGGGTTTTTGCTGTGTTTCTCTGGCTTTCTCCTCTATTCACCTCCCTAGTGCCTATGTTCAACTCCCCAAGTTTGGCACCAGCAAGGCCCTCTCTCCAGGTAGGTGTGCCCACCTGCCCTGAGATTTCAGGGTCTGCTGGAGACTCTGAACAGCATGTGGGGGAGGGGTCCTGGGATTCTCCTTCTATGGCCTCAGAACCAACAATTCAAGAATTCAAGCCTTTTTCTTGGCATACCTCTTTAGCTGTCCAGTAGTAGGACTCCTCTGCTCTATCCTATTGTTAGATTTGGTCCTCTTTCTTCTTGAAACTCATTGTTTTCTATCTTGGTGTGGAAGGGTGAGGAGGTTTTAAGATTGGCTTTATCTAAGCCTCCATCTTCCCAGAATCCCCTCTTATTTCCATTGAGAGAGAGAAGTCACATACATATATTGGGGTTGATAGATCCAACCTTGGGAAAAAGAAGTAGACTACAGTTTATGTAGTGTTTTAAGGAAAGGTTAAAGGAGGTCTAACGGACTGGGTATAAAGAGAGAAACTTTAACCCAGCACAAAAGATATATTGTCAACCATTTGGCACTGATCAGGGCACTCAAGACCTTTTCTTATGGTCATAAATATAGTAATGTTATTTCCATGGCACAAGTCTCTACCATATGTTATAATAAAATGATACTCCACTCCACTAGATGTAGATGTAGATGAAGTATAGGGAGAGGATAAGATGACACCTCTCTCCTTTATAACAGTTGCCCAGGAAGGATCCTTTAGGTCAATGGATGAAATCCCTTCAGGACCCACCTGGGGTTAATTAATATTATTTAATGGGCTCTTTAGCTGGGTAATGTTGGTATCTGATGGTGTCTCTCCCTTCCCAAAGAAGCTTTGAATAACCACTTCAGGAAGGTACTTTAAACTTTGATTGTATTTAACAAAGGAGGATAATGGGATTGGAGAGAGGTATTGGGAGACCCTAATTAAAATGATAATGATGAATCTCTAAGCTGTAGGCAAGTAAAAGAATTAGGATGGTTTGCCTCTCTCTGGCACAGCCTGGACACAGCCAAACCAGAGTAGGCAAACTGCTGTATAATCTTTCAGCTTCTTCTTCACTAGATGATAAGCCTAACCAGTTTGAGATATCCACCCCTTTCCACCCTCTTCTTCTTTTCCTGCCCACTTCCCGGATCCCTCCAGGGCCCTGGGAAACCTAGCTAACTAAGATGATTGATTTCCTAATTTCTAGGGGCAGTAGAATCAGAGATGATGGTCTGGGTACAGGTTGTTGATGGTACAGGAACAAACAGGAGGAGCTTGCAGGGTTGAGTCTGCAAGTCTCAATCCCACAAAGACCAGGATCCACTGATCTCAGGTCTCAGGGACAGAAAAGGATCCTCTGCTAGGACTGCCAGGGTGGTTTTATACCCCCTGGGCCAACTGCCCTCTCCTGTGTCCACATGCCTCTCTGGGAACATTCCAACATCCAACGGATCCACCTGTCAATCACAGTGTGAACTCCTGGCTCCCAGAGATTCAATATAACACATATCAGATGGATCCTGATTCTCCTAGATGATTCTAAATATCATAAATCCATTAGAAACTTGTTAATCCTTAACACTCACTCAAAAGGTCTTCATGAGGCTGAAATAAATTGCTTTTAAAGCACAAAACAGTGTCTATTGCATAAACCGGAGTTTTAATAAATGTGTATTCTCTTCCCTTCCCTTACTCAACCTAATTATATGGCCTATCATCATCATCATCATCATCATTGTAAACATTTATATAGTGCTTTCATGTATATAAGGTACTTTACATATTTTATCTTTTTATTTGAATATAAAAAACAGAAACCAGGAATACCAAAACTGAATCAATTAATTCATTCAATTGTGCAGCAAACTAGGATAATCATAGGATTTTAGATTTTTTAATGGTCCCTGGTAGAATTAATATTATTCTTTTGTTTTTCCATTCACAAAATAAGGCTCTAAAGAACCTTACACATTTGTTTTGAAAATATATAAGAAGTTTGAAGTACATTTTGCAGCATGAGAAAGGATTCAAGAAATATTTAGAAATATAGTGAGAAAAAGGAACAAATTTAGTCCCAAGAAACTTAAGAAAGTAATATTACTAATATGGCTGAACCAAGTGGTCATGTACTATTTGTTATAAAAAATGATTACTGAAGTCATTACAGTTGAATTTATAATCTCCATTTTTTAAAAACTGGACATTATAAAAGTATAATTACATATAATTGGCCCCTAAATGAAATGTTAGCCAGTGTGATGAAGAAAACATCAAACGAGGGAGAAGACTTTTGATACTTTTAGCCCATAATATTTCTTTAAAATATCATATTTTAGTTTTTCTTAAATTCAAATAAATTAATGCTAGATAATTTAAAATGGAGTTTTCCCCCCTAAACACTCTGAAACTAACCACTGGAAGAATATTAGATTATAAACTTATTGAGGGAAGGAACATTGACTCACATAATTTTGTGTTTATTGCATCTAGTAGAAAGAATGGACTTTTATGAGGTATTCAATAAATGCATGAAATGAAAATGATATATTAAAATTTTAATTCTATGGCAATAAGTACAACATTTTCAATATTACAACTACCTACGATGATGATGATTATAGTAATAAGATTAACAAAATGCATTTCTTATAACAATACTGTAGGATAGCTAGTATAAATATAATTAGCTTATTTTTTATAGCTGTTAAGTCTGAGGCTAAGTGACTTGCCCAGCTCTACTGGCTCCATGCCAGTGATCTTTGAAGTAGGTCACACTACATTAAAAGCATGCACTGGTTTGTGAAGATGGGAAGAGGCAGTTAAGAAAATGAAGGCGAAATAATGTCAGAGTCAGAAAAAAAAGTTCTCTTTTGGCAGAGAAATTCACTGATGTTTAGTGAACATAATTTCTTTAGAGAGTTGCTACATATGGGAAACTTCTTATGAAGTTTCTAGATCATAATGAAATATTGGAAGGCAGAAAGAAAATTGTGTTCCTTATTGTAGTCAAATCAAAGTCATTAATACTACAATGGTTTAGCAGTATTATGAAAAGCTGATGGAAGTTGGCTTAATCCTGAAATGTAGTTAATGAGGAATTATTTTTAAACCTAGTCAAATATGTTATGTGAAAGACTATTTCAGAGAACATAGAAAAGTTGAATCTGGAAAATTCTGGTGAGGTATGAGAAGTAAACAACGCATTAACTTTTTGTCACAGAATCAAATTGAATGGCACAAGTCAGATGTTTTGAGGACAGCAGAATGCAATGTTAAGTAAGAATTTGGAAAAAGACTGCATATGGAATTCTTTGGGCTTTCATGAAGTGGTGTGAAATCTCTTTTATTTGTTTTAACTTTTCTAACATAAAGATCTATTTATCAATGGCTATATAGATAGAATATGAGCTTATCATTCATTTTAAATGGTATGCCTCGCAATCTGAACCTAAAGTTGCCCATAATCGAGAGAAGTCAGATATAATGAAGAAAATAAATGAGGAAGTAAGTCAGAGGTACAAACTGTATTAAACATTATCTCCACCAAGATTCAAAGTTTGGAGGAAAGTGAGGGAAAGAAGAATTGTGACTGATTATTTTTTACTCTCTCAGCTAGTGGACAGCTTAGATAATATGAATTTATTTGTTTCATATAGTACATTTTATATAATTTTACTAAGCAGAATATATTGTATTCATTATTTACAATGAGCTCAATGCTATGTACAAGGAAAATAAAAGACGTTTCACTCCGAGAGCCATCTGTCTAGTAGGAAAGATAGTGAGATAATAATAGTTTAAAATATGATAAAGGGTGAAATTGCTATGAAGATTTAAAGAAAAGAGAGAGAGTTCATTAAAAGCTGAGGGATTCAGAGAGGATCTCATGGAAAAAAGAGGTTTGAAGTGAGCCTTGAAGGATTGGTAAGATTTCATAAATAGAGATGAAACTGCAGAAGACTACAGGACTAAGGAATTGAGTAAACAAAGGTAATCAAGTGGAAAAACAAACTGACATTCTGTCTTAGAATCAATACTCTGCATTAGTTCCAAGGCAGAAGAGTGAAAAGGGCTCAGAAATGGGGGTTAAGCAACTTGCCCAGAATAAAACAGCTAGGAAATGTCTGTGGTTAAATTTGAACCCAGAATCTCCCTTCTCTGGGCTTGACTCTCAATCCACAAATCTACCTAGCTACCCCTTAAAAATGATACATTTTAAGAGGTAAGGCGAGTAGTCTGAACTCAAATTAGTCCATAATGGAGAGAAATTGATGAAGCCCCAGAAAAAAGTAAATAGATAAATATCCTGTGTTTCAATAGGGCATTGTAGAGCATGGAAAGAGTGAAAGGAATTTATTTCTCTTGATAAAGTTAGGAATGGGGAGGAGGGATCTTTCTCTAAAGACGAGGGCTACAGAAGTAAATGACATGGGTATGACAAGCTAACATAATAAAAATGACTATCCTACCCAAATTAATTTACTTATTTAGTACCATATCTATCAAACTACCAAGAAACTTTTTGTACTGAATTAGAAAAAAACTATAACAAAGTACATTTGTTAGAAAAAAAGATCAAGAATATCAAGGGAAATAATGAAAAAAAAATGAAGTAATGCGGCCTAGCAGTACCAGATCTTAAACTGTACTATAAAGCAGTGGTCTCCCCCACTTCTCTCTCCCTCTCGCTCCCTCCAACTCCTTTTCACTCTCCCCATCCATCTCTCTCTCTCTCTTTCTCTCTCTCTCTCTGTTTCTGTCTATCTGTATGTCTCTCTCTTTCAGGTAATATTTCTATCTTTTCTACAGCACCTCCTCTTTCTGTTTCTCTTCACCACCCTCTCCCTTTTCCACATGATGTCTTCCCATTTCCCTCTCTACTTTTGCCCTGCCTGTCCTCTTTCCAATGACTTTCAGTGGTCAATAAAATCCTGTCTATGGGAGAAAGTTTTGCATTTTGATAGCACTACAACTGACTCAACATTTTCTATTTCTCATGTAAACATCTATTCTAATGCAATACAGAACCAATAATAAATATCCTGCTTCTATTACTTTAGCTGATTTTTCCATCAAATTTTTATGTGTTTGCTTCATTACAAAACACTTACTTCCAAAAATGTTATTTTTGTTTTTAATAATGTTTATTAAGTATGTGATAAGCCTTCTACAGAGTTTGCATAGAAATATTTTTCTGAATAGTTGATCTGAAATAGTGTTTGGAATTAAATAAAAAAACTCATTTTCAATACAATAGAATCTAGATTGCCTGTACAATATGTTAAATAGCTGATACTTCTTGATCACTGTTGAAATAATCCTGGGTACACAAGTTGATAAACAAATCTTATCTAATCTCTATCCAAATTTTTATCTCTTTTCTGTTAAATGATACTAATGTATGCAATGGTGAAGAATAATTCATGATCCTTTATAAAAATGATATTTGAATAATATGCTGCACCACTTCGCCAAGTTAGACAACTGTACATACATTTGAATAAAATTTTACTGCTTGGAATTTCATCATTTTTACTATGGGCGTTGTGCTGTGTGTGCTAACACAATACTGTATGTTAATTTTATACATTGGCTTATCAAGATGGAGGAATAACTAGAGCAACAGTTCTATTTCCCCATGAAAATTCTCTCCGAAGAAGAATAAAATATTGCCACAAAATGAATACAGGAGTGAAAGAGCCAAAAAGGAGACAGAGTGAAACAACTTTTAAAAAAAGAAAAACCCCAAATGTAGGCAGAGACCATCTGGGGATCTGGGGTAAGAGGGGAGCAGAGCCAGCAAGAGGCTATATAGCAAGGAGTGAAGAGCAAGCCAAGAGTAAACCATAGTACTCCACCATCCCATCCCACATCTGCTTTCACAGGCTCTGAACTTAAGCTCAAGCTAACATTCAGACCATGAGAGCCTGCCTGGGACAACAGTAGTCCAAGCCAATTCACACCCCATGAAATTTCAAAGTTGTAGAGAAGTCTGGAGTCCCAGCCCAGGGCAATCTGGGCTGAAGAAGACTGATTCTAGTGGGCCCAGAGGGAAGTCAGGAATCTCAGTATGGGCTTGGGATGAGGATATAATCCACAGATTGAGGTGAGAACATAGTTCTCAGGGGGAAACCCCTCTACCCATCATATCTTTTTGCACACAACTAAGGGCAGAGCTCCAGAACAAAGCAATTAAGTGCGAGCCTGATTGGATCAAGAACATGAGACCAAAAATATGAGCCTAAGCCTAGTCCTTGAATTTGATCAGCCCCTAACCTGATGAAATTCAAACTGAGACCAAAAGCTCATTCCAAAGCCTGAGGAAAGTCTTTAAGCTATCAGCATCTCCCAGGTCAAGTGAATCTGAAGTGGGAGGGGCTCTCAGAGCTCCTAATATGCAGACCATCTGGTAAACTGGTAATAACCCAGAAAATAAGCTAAAAATAGCATCAAGGAAGGCCTAAAGTTTAAAAGGGTACCTCAACTTCCCAGAAAATAGAGCCTACCTATAATTAGATAGGAAAAATGAACAAACAACAAAGAATGGACCTAAGTCTAAAGAATTTTTATGTAGACCAAGAGCAAGATACAGGCACAAAAGGGGACAGTGAAAGCAAAGGAAACAAATACAAAGTCCAAAAGAAAAATATTAATTGGACAAAGATTCTGGAAGAACTCAAAAAGGATTTTAAAAACCAATTAAGAGAGTCAGAGGAAAAGTGGGGAAGAGAAATGAAAGTTATGCAAGAAAGAATTAAAGTGATGCAAGAAGGAATTAAAGTGATTCAAAGAGAAAGGAAAGTGATGCAAAAGAAATGGGCCAGTTGAAAAAGGAGAACCAAAAACTGACAGAAGAAAATCATGCCTTAAAAATAAGAACTAACCATCTAGAAACTAATGATTTCATGAGAAATCAAGAAACAATGAAGCATAATCAAATGAATAAAGAAAAAAAAACAGAAGAAAACATGAAATATCTTATTAAAAAACAACTTACCTAGAAAATAGATCTAGAAGAGATAATTTAAGAATTATTGGACTACCTGAAAGCCATGATAAAGAAAGAATCTTGGACATAATATTACAAAATTTATCAAAGAAAACTGTGCAGAGATCCTAAAAAATTTTGAAACTAAAAGAATTCATGGATCACATCCAGAAAGAAATCCTACATGACAGCTTTCAGGAATATAATAGCTAAATTCAAGAGCAACCAAGCCAAAGGAAAAAATACTTCAAGCAGCCAGAAAGATACCATTCAAATGCCAGGGAGTTACAATCAGTTACAATCATACAGGACCTAGTAGCTTCTACATTAAAGGATCAAAATGCATGGAATATGATATTCAGGAAGGCAAAATATTTGGGTTTAGAATACAGAGTCACCTGTTCAGCAAAACCAAATATATTCCTTTAGGAGCAAAAACAGTCATTCAATAACAAAGATTTCCAAGCAATCATGAGGAATAAGCCAGACCTGAAAAAAAAAAAAAAACGGAAGTCCAAACACAAGACACAAGAGAAGCCCAGAAAGGTAATTAAGAAAGATAAAAATTAAGGGGCTCATTATGGTCAAAATGTTCACATGTCTACATGGAAAAAGGATTTCTGTAATTCTCAAAAATTACTCTTAGTAGTAGAGAAGTAAGAAGGAATTTACTCAGAAAGAGGATGGAAGAAAGTTAGAGAAAGAAGAATTGTGGCTGACCATATTTTACTCTGAATATGATGATATGATGTATATGTAAATGTACTGATATTGAATGATATGTATGTATGATATAATATGTATGCATATCAATGATATATAAAAATAAATCCAGGGCTGAAAGAGAGGGTAACACTGTGAGAAAAGGAAAGGGGATGATTGAATGGGATAAATTATATAACATAAAGAGGTGTGAAAAATCATTATAGAGATGGTAGGATAAGGGTGGTGATGAGCAAAGTTTAAACTTTATTCTCATTGTAAAAGGCTTAGAGAGGGTAAAACAAATATACTCAGTGGAGTATAAAATTCTCTCTTACCCTACTCAGTGGGGTATAGAATTCTATGTTACATACAGAGAAGTAGAAGTAGGAAAAAGATAAGGAAAGTGAAGATAATAAGTTGGGCTCTTTGGCTTTATCATAGACTGTCTTGCTGACATCACTTACCCCAAGTCTATTCCACTTATTCTCCCTTCTGTCTCTTAGCCAGTACCATATTATTTTGATGACTTTATAGTATAGTTTAATATATGGTACTGCTAGGCCAACTTCCTCCACTTTTTTTTTTCATTATTTCCCTTGACATTCTTGATCTTTTTCTTCTTTCAAATGAACTTTGTTATGGTTTTTTTTTCTTCTAATTCTGTAAAAAGGTTTTTTGGTATTTGATAGGAATGGCACTAAATAAGTAAATTAATTTGGGTAGAATGGTCATTTTTATTATATTAGCTCGTCCTACCAATGAGCAATCAATGTTTTTCCAATTACTTAGATCTAATTTTAATTGTTTTGAAAGTGTTTTAAAGTTGTTTTCATATAATTCCCATGTTCGTTTTAGTAGATAGATTCCTAAGTATTTTATATTGTCTAGGGTGATTTTGAATGGTATTTCTCTTTCTAACTCTTTTTTTTTCTAACTTAAATATTTTATTTTTTTAGAAAAAAATTTCTATGGTTAAATGATTCATGTTTTTACTTTCCCCTTCAGCACGCCTTACTCCCTCATAGCCAACTCGCATTTCTCTGATTTTAACATGGGTCATCAATCAAGACTTATTTACATATTATTGATAGTTGCATTGGTATGGGCTATTCGAGTCTACAACCCCAATCATATCTGCATTAAACCATGTGTTCAAACACTTGTTTTTCATCTGTGTTTCCACTCCTGTAGTTCTTCCTTTGAATGTGGGTAGCGTTCTTTTCCATAAATCCCTCAGAATTGTCCTGGGTCATTGTACTGCTGCTGGTACAGAAGTACATTACATTTGATTTTACCACAGTGTATCAGTCTCTGTGTACAATGTTCTCCTGGCTCTGCTTCTTTCGCTCTGCATCAATTCCTGCAGGTCTTTCCAGTTCACATGGAATTCCTCCAATTTATTATTCCTTTGAGCACAATAGTATTCCATCACAAACATATACCACAATTTGTTCAGCCATCCCCCAATTGAACGTCTTACCCTCCTTTTCCAGGTTTTTGCCACCACAAAAAGCACGGCTATAAATATTTTTGTACAAATCTTTTTATCTATGATCTCTTTGGGGTACAAACCCAGCAATGCTATGGCTGGATTGAAGGGCAGGCAGTCTTTGAGAGCTATTTGGGCATATTTCCAAATTGCCATCCAGAATGGTTAGATCAGTTCAAAACTCTACCAGCAATACATTAATGTCCCAATTTTGCCACATCCCCTCCAATATTTATTAATATCCCCTGTTATCATTTTAGCCAATCTGCTAGGTTTGAGGTGATACCTCAGAGTTGTTTTGATTTGCATTTCTCTAATTATAAGAGATTTAGAACACTTTTTCATGTGCTTATTGATAGTTTTGATTTCTTTATCTGAAAATTTCCTATTCATGTCCTTTGCCCATTTATCAATTGGGAAATGGCTTGTTTTTTTAAACAATGGATTTAGCTCCTTTTATATTTGAGTAATTAGACCTCTGTCAGAGTTTTTTGTTCTAAGGATTTTTTTCCCAGTTTGTTATTTCCCTTCTGATTTTGGTTGCATTATTTTTGTTTGTACAAAACATTTTTAATTTAATATAATCAAAATCATTTATTTTACATTTTGTAATTTTTTCTAACTCTTGCTTGATTTTAAAATTTTCCCTTTCCCATAGATCTGACAAGTATGCTATTCTGTGTTGACTAAATTTACTTATAGTTCCCTTCTTTATATTCAAGTCATTCATCCATTTTGAATTTATCTTGCTGTAGATGTTGATCTAAACCTAATCTCTCCCATATTATTTTCCAATTTTCCCAGCAGTTTTTGTCAAATAGTGGATTTTTGTCCCAAAAGTTGGGCTCTTTAGGTTTTTCAGAGACTGTCTTGCTGATCACTTACCCCAAGTCTATTCCTCTGAACCTCCCTTCTGTCTCTTAGCCAGTACCATATCGTTTTGATGATCTCTGCTTTATAGCATAGTTTAATATCTGGTACTTCTAAGACTACCTTCCTTCACATGTTTTTTTTTTCATTAATTCCCTTGATATTCTTGATCTCTTATTCTTCCAAATGAACTTCTTATAGCTTTTTCTAATTCAGTAAAAAAGTGACCAACAATATCAAAGGAAACAGAAACTGTAGAGAATGAGGATGGCAGTAAATGTTTCTCTTTCTACCTCTTCCTGCTGTGATGTGTTGAAATATATAGACATGCTGATGATTTATGTGCTTTTTTTGTATCCTGCAAGTTTGCTAAAGTTGTTGATTATTTGTACTCGCTTTTTAGTTGATTCTCTAGGATTTTTTAAGTAGACCATTATATCATCTGCAAAGAGTGATAGCTTAGTCTCCTTACTGCCTATTTTAATATCTTCAATTTCTTTTTCTTCTTATTGCTACTGATAGTGTTTCTAGTACAATGTTAAATAATAGAGGTGATAATGGGCATCCTTGTTTCATGCCTTATCTTATTGGGAAGGCTTTTAATTAATCCTCATTGCATATGATGTTTGTTGATGGTTTAAGATATATACTGTTTATTATTTTTAGAAAAGGTCCTTCTATTCCTGAACTTTCTAGTGTTTTCAATAGGAATGGATGTTTTATCTTGTCAATGGCTTTTTCAGCATCTATTGAGATAATCATGAGGTTTTTGTTGGTTTGCTTATTGATATGGTCAATTATGTGAATGGTTTTCCTCATGTTTAAGCATCCTTGCATTCCTGGTATAAATCCCACCTGATCATGGTGGATAACCCTTATCATCACTTGCTGGAGCCTTTTTGCTAGCATTCTGCTTAAGATTTTTGCATCTATGTTCATTAAGGAGATTGGTCTATAGTATTCTTTCTCTGTTTTTGATCCACCTGGCTTTGGGATCAGTACCATATTTGTATCATGAAAGGAGTTTGGTAGAACTCCTTTGTTGCTCATTATGTCAAATAGTTTGTATAGTATTGGAATTAGTTATTCTTTGAAAGTTTCATAGAATTCACTTGTGAATCCATCTGGTCCTGGGGATTTTTTCTTAGGGAGATCTTTGATGGCTTGTTTAATTTCTTTTTTTGACATGGGATTATCCATCTCACCTAGATTGCTATTTTTATTGCCATATAATTGGGCAAAATAGTTTATAATGATTGCCTTGATTTCCTCTTCATTAGAGGTGAGGTCTCCCTTTTCATCTTTGATACTGATGATTTGGTTTTCTTCTTTCCTTTTTAAAATTAGATTGGCCAAAACTTTGTCAATATCTCACACTCTATACCAAGATAAATTCAGAATGGGTAAACCACTTAAATATAAAGAAGGAAACTATGAGTAAAATAGGTGAACATGGAATTAGTATACCTGTCAGATTAATGGGAAAGAAAAATTTACAAAGCTAGAAATAGAGAATATCACAAAATATAAAATGAATGATTTTGATTACATTAAACTAAAAATGGTTTGGACAAACAAAACCAATGCAACCAAAATTAGATGGAAGCAACAAATTAGGGGGAAAATCTTTTTAACAAAGACCTCTGACAAAGGTCTAATTTCTAAAATATATAAGGAACTAAATCAATTGTACAAAAAATAAAGCCATTCCCCAATTGATAAATGGGGAAAAATATGAATAGACAATTTTCAGATAAAAAAATCAAAACTATAAATAAGTACATGAAAAAATATTGTAAATCCCTTATAGAGAAATGTAAATCAAAACAATCAGAGGGACCACCTCACACCTAGTAGATTAGCTAAAATGACAGCAAAGAAAGTAATAGATTGAACAGAATGAGGCAAAATTTAGACACTAATAAACTGCTGGTGGAGTTGTAAATTGACCCAACCATTTTAGAAGCCAATTTGGAACTATCCCAAAAGGGCTTAATTGACTACCTGCCCTCTGATCCAGCCATACCACTTCTGCATTTATACCTCAAAGAGATAATAAAGAAAAAGACTTGTATAAAAATATTTATAGCTGTCTTCTTTGTGGTGCCAACAAATTAGAAAATGAAGGGATGCCCTTTGTTTGGGGAATGGCTGAAGAAATTATGGTATCTGTTGGTGATGGAATACTATTGTGCTCAAAGGAATAATAAACTGGAGGAATTCCATGTGATCTGGAACGATCTCCAGGAATTGATGCAGAGTGAAAGCAGTAGAAACAGGAGAGCATTGTACAGAGACTGATACACTCTGGCACAATTGAATCTAATGGACTTCTCTATTAGCAGCAATGCAATGATCCAGGACAATCCAGAGGAATTTATGAAAAAGAATGCTATCCACATACAGAGAAACAACTGTGGGAGCAGAAACACAGAAGAAAAACATATGATTGATAACGTGGTTCAATGGGAATATGATTAGGGTTTTGATATTAAATGATTGCTCTACTGCAAATAGGTGTTGAACAATCATACATGTATAACCCAGTGGAACTGCTTGTCAGCTCTGGGAGTGGGAACTGAAGAGGTGAGGGAAAGAACATGACTCACGTAGCCATGGAAAAATATTCTAAATTAATTAAATACAAATAAATATAATATATTCTTTTTATCACTAAAGTACTTCATTTTATTCAGAACAAACTATTTTAAAGGTCTCTTATATTATATGGTATAATACTTTAATAAATGTTATACCATCCATACTATAAATATTAGTTTTTTTAATCTAACTGCCATGAGAGGGAATCCATTTTCCTCAAAAAAGACCTTCAAATGACTGCTAGATGACCATATGTTGGATAGATTATGAGAACAAAATAGCATCATAGATTTAGAACTGGAAGGAACCATAGAGGTCATTTAGTTTAACAGTCTCATTAAATAAGTTCAAAATTAAATTGAAGGACATTTTCCAAATAAAGTTTCTTATAAAAAATTCAAGAAATAGTTTTATGGAAGAAAGGCAAAAGAGAGGATGAGGAGCGAAATATATGAGTTGGTAATATGGATGATGATGGGAAGGGAAGGGATGGTTCATTTGTAGGTATGAGAAATTTCATAAGCAAAGGAATAGGAATGGGAGACTATGGCAAAACAAATCAAGTTAGCAGGAATATTGAGTAAGTGAAAAACAATGAAAGATAAGGATTGAAAAAGGATTGGAGCTGAATCATAGTACACCTTGAATGCCAGGAAAAGAAGTTTTTCTTTTATTTAACAGACAAGAAGAAAACCATGGGAGGTTTTTGAACATGGAACACCATGTTTATATTAGGAAAATGATATGTAGGAGAAGGCATAGACTTCAGATAGGGAGAATAGATAAGAGAGCACTTTTAAAAATCATTTATGACCTATAGTGGTCTCAAGTAGGATTGTTACAATGAAAATGGGAATAAAGGCATGTATCCAAGAGACATAATGAAACTGAGTCTATAGAATTTTGATTATTGCTGAAGATTTTTTTCTTTTCAGAGAAATTTAATGCTGTAAACAAGATATTTGGGAGGAAGAAAGTAATAGTTAAAGGACTCAAGAGAACAAAATGGATTTCAAAAATTTTACACATAATGAATGTGCTAATTATAATTCTTTATTAAGGTAAAATACCTTTGTAACCAAACTTAAATTATGCTATGCATTTGGAAGTTCTTTTTTTCTAAAAACACTAAACCTTTCACGCTTGTAACTAGTTAATATTAACTTTTTATCTTCAATGCTAATAAATTAGTGATGAAATATGAAGACTATCTTCTCTTATTTTTCAAGGGAATATTATGATTTTCTTTAGTTTTTAACTTTTGTGTTTAGGATGTCAAAATACCTTACTTTTTTTTTAAACACTTACCTTCCATCTTGGAGTCAATCCTGTGTATTAACTCCAAGGCAGAAGAGTGGTAAGGGATAGGCAATGGGGGTTAAGTGACTTGCCCAGGGTCACACAGCTAGGAAGTGTCTGAGGCTAGATTTGAACCTAGGACCTCCCCTCTCTAGGTCTGGCTCTCAATCCACTGAGCCACCCAGCTGTCCCTTCAATATATCTTACATGAAAGTGAATTAATATTATTTTTTAAAGTAATAGCAAAAAATTCTATTAGAGATCATGTTTTGCTGTCTTGTTTTATCTTAGGAGAGCAAAAATGACTTCTAGAAAGGCAAATTAAATTTTTCATAAATTTAGTCCTAAAAGGCCAAGAGATTTATCGTCATCACGTTCAGAATGGAAAGCAGAGGAAAAGAGGGATATACAGTGAAAAGAGCAAAAGGTTTAGAACAAGAGGACTTAAGCTTAAATCCCAACTCTACAGAACATAGATGTGTGACTTTATTTTACATATGAGGAAATGGAGACCCATGCTAGTATACATTTTAAAATAAACTAAGTTTGTTATTTACTTATATAGGACAAGTAAATGCCAATTTCTTATGTGAGGATGTGGATCAAATGACCTCAAAAATGCACAAATGAGAAGAAACATAGCTCTCTATTTAAGGAATGACTTGTTTGATTTTCCTACAACTAAAAACCAGTTACCTATAATCGATATTGACTATCTGCCATTGGTAAAGGAAATTTCCATACTGTTTTCCCAGAGAATAATGAAATTGCAGTTCTAGACTTTCTCACTTTAAGTATAAGAAAGAGGGGAGGGATATGAATGGGAGAGCGATAGGAAGGGAAGGAAGGAAGAAGAGAGACAGAGAAAGAGTCAAAGAGAATTAATATATTATCTTATTAATAATATATCTCTAAACGTAATACTTTAAAAATTTTGTATTTTATCAAAATGTGAATTCATATCTACTGGGAATTCCCAGCATGGAAACACCCTTTATGAATCCAAATCGACAACTCTCTTGTTATTTGTAAGATTAGAAAGATGTTTTGTGTACTATGTGGTAGGATTAAAAAAAAGTTTTAACTTCTATTATACTTTCCCATAATGTCTAATTTCTATAGCTCTGTATTGTTATTCTATTATGTGTATGAAGGTTTAGCTAAATGTCTTAATATTTTATAAATGAAAGTCTATTTTAAAAATGAAATTTCATTCATAGATGAAATCCCTCCTCATTCTGAGGAACAGAAATGAATTAATATTTACTTGGGACAGTAGTTAAAACTTGGAATGAGGATTAGTATGAATTCTGCCTCATATACTTACTAATTGTGCACCCCTAGGAAAAAATCATTTAACCTCCTTCAGCTTGTTTCTTCATCTGTGAAATGAGAATAATATTGGCATCTACTTTATAGAGTTCTTGTGAAGATCAATGAGATGATATGATATGTGCAAAGTGATTTGCAAAGCTTAAATCATTATATAAGAAATTGGTATTATTATTACAGAATAAATGCATAGATATATACATATTTATAGATAATGACACTGAAAATGTATAAGGTCTTTATTCCCGTGTTAGCCTCTTTGTTTACAAGAAGTTTATTATTTTCCCCAAATGTAATCTAAGTTAGTGTTTCACATATAGAATCATAAAGTGTGAACCATAATCAGACATAGAAAAGCTTTTGATTCCTCACTTGAGAGAGCAATTCAAGGTCATTGTTCTAGTAACCAGGTAATTTGTATATGGTCCATAAACATTAATTGCTCCTTGTTCTTTTCTAAAACTATACTAGAAAGGTTTCTTGTTTTCTTTTTAACCCTTACTTTCTATTTTAGAATTGATACTAAGAATTGATTCCAGGGTGATAAGGGCTAGGAAATTGGAGTTAAGTGACTTGCCCAGGGTAACACACCTAGGAAGTATCTGAAGCCAGATTTGAACCCATGTTCTCCTAATTACAATCTTGGCTCTATCCACTGTGCTACCTTCTTCCCTTTTTCATAAGAGTTACATGAAGTGTTCTTCTACACCCTGAGTTCCCTACAACATATGCATTATAGATAAGACCCTCCATATCCACTTTATTTACCAATCTTGAGAAATCAGAACATTAAAGAGACAAACTCTCATCCCTCCCAATCACTTCTTTCCCTTATATAACCCAAACAAGCAGAAAACACTTTACTCAAATCCCAGAATCCCAGAAAAAGGAGAGAGCATCTTTAGCATATGACAAACATTAAACATTTCCTATTGAAAAGAAGAAAAGCTGAAAAACCATCTTCAGAGCCAACATCCTTCTATGCCAGTGTAGATCTGTAACTGGAAGGCTGAAGCATCACATTTCCATGTATCACTCTTGAGAGCTTGTATAGCTACAGATAATATCCTTTAACAAATCTCCCTTAGCAGCTACGTTTTGAGTAGAACTCAGGACTGAGAATCAGGAAGGTCTAGGCTTGAAAACTGCCTCAGACATTTAAGGGCTGTATGATACTGGATAAGTCATTTATCTTCCCTGTGACTCAGTTTCCTCATATGTAAAACAGGGATAATGATGACATCTTACCCACAGAGTTCTTGTGATAATCTGAAGAGAGGGTATATGTAAACCATTTTGGTGATTGTTATCCTAATGTTGAACTTTGTTTCCATCCTTGATATAAGTTCAACTTAGTCATGATGAATGAATTATTGGTAAGTTGCTGTAGTCTGTTTGATGGGATTTAATTTAAATATTTTAATGAAAATTCATTTCTTATATTAGTCTGAAGTACTCTGTGGTTGTTTACCCTTCCCTAATTTGGATGATAATATTAAATTTGTCTCACAAAGGAATTGTGTAAAACACATTTCCCCTGAATTTTCAAGAATAATTTGTTTAGTAATGTTGCAAATTATTATTTGAAAATTTGTCTGAGTTTTCTTGTAAGGCCATTGGGAACAGGTACTTTTCCCCTCTTTGTTAATTGCTTTATAGCAAATTCTATGTCTTTTTCTGAGATTTAATTATGTATACCCTCTGTTTGACCTTCTGTTAATTTGGATAGTATGTATTTTAAAAATATTCCTTTATTTCTTTTGTGTTCTCAGTTTTGTTAGCATGTATCTATCAATATCAGGATCCAATAAGCATTTTTATTTCTTCTGGTTTTGTTGTGTTTTCAATCAAGTGAGTGAATCTGGAATCTTTTGCCATTATTTTATTATTATCTTTGTCTTCATATAATTTAATTTAATGTTGATATTTATTTGATGATTATATAGCCTTTTAAAATGGGCAAGAGACATGAATAGGCAATTTTCAGGTAAAGAAATCAAAAGTATCAATAAGCACATGAGAAAGTGTTCCAAATCTTTAATAATTAGAGAAATGCAAATCAAAACAACTCTGAGGTATCACCTCACACCTAGCAGATTGGCTAAAATGAAAGAAGGGGAGAGTAATGAATGTTGGAGGGGATGTGGCAAAATTGGGACATTNAGCGCCTCTGGTGTGCGGGCCTACCATGCTCTTTTCAAGATGACTCATCTATCCTCAGTGTCTACTCCATGGTGTCATTGGATCCTCTTCGAAATTAAGGACAAATAACAATAATATCACAATCTCAAAATCCTTCACCATCCTGGCTTCCCTCTTTTGAATATTCTCCTCTTACAAAATGTGGTATCCAGAACTGAACACAAGATTTTGAGAATTTGGTCTGAAAAGGGAAGGGTAGCATGGGACTGGATCTTCCAAAAAAAAATTATATATATATATATATATATATATAATTTTATACTATTGATTTTTATTTTATAGGATGAAATTTATATCTTTAATATAAAAAGCACAAACATATATCAGAGACACTTCACAAGATATATGTTCTTAAATTGATATTAAACAATTAATAAATACTCTTTTAGTCTATCTCTTTACTGATTTTGAATCAAACTATTAATATCTAGTCCACATCTCTCCATCTTTTCTCCAGGAATAGTATGAGAGATCTTATCATATCATTTGTTGTCAATAATTTATTTGCTAATGAGGTATTAATATTTTAAGTAAAACATGACAACTTCTCTAGCCTAGATGAGTGGGTGCTACAGGGTATAGAGTGCTACAACTAGAATCAGGAAAACCAACATTAAAAAGCCAAAGCATGCTGTATAAAACTGGGCAAGTCAATATCTTTTCTCAGCCTCAGTTTTTTAACAGTAAAACAGGGATTATAATCGTACCTACTGTGTAGCATTGTTGTCAAGATGTCAGAGAATATAGTTAAAATATTTTACAACTCTTAAACACCTAAGTAAATGCTAGCTATTATTAATCTTGCAATCTTATAAAGAAGGAAATTAGTTTGGTCTGACATTTCTAGATGTTCACTAACAATTTCTTTTGTAAGCTGTTTTATGACTTTGCAAGATGCCAAAATTAAGCTTACTGGCTAATGTTTTGAAGACTCCTTTTTAAATGATTCAGTGTTTGCCCATATCCAGGTCTGCAGCATTTTTACCCTTCTTCACAGTTATTCAAAGTGGCATGCAATAGCTTAGCAATGCTACCTGATATTTCTCTTATAACTTAATAGTTCATCTTTACCCAGTACTTGAAATCAGTAAGTGGAGAGGTACTGTCTTACTATGTATCTCAACTCTCTTCTTGGGATTAATTCTCTATTTAAGACTCTGATTTTTCTAACCTGTCCATTCCAAAGAACATCCTCCTTAGCATAGAAAACAGAAAGAAAATACAATTTGAGTATTTCTTCCTTTACTATGAAATCTATGTTCATAAATCTATTTTCTACATATTAATCTGTAGTTAACCAGAATTTGGAGCTAATCAATCTATGATTTCTCCAGGACCTAGATAACCAAAATTTTATCATGTTTTGGGGAAATTTTTAGTTTTTATTTACTAGAGATCTGAATTACAGGGCTATATTTTGTAAAAATACCTTTAGGTCCTATTTATCTATTTCAGTTGTTAAAAGGGGCTAACTCATTAATCATGCTACTTTTTTTCAGAGTTTACTAACAAAGGACAATATAATCATTAAATAATTTACTAAGGTTTTTAAATAGTTATTAAATTTTGATTTTGAAAGAAGTTAAATTCAAATCTTGTAGCACAAATCTACTTTTGTGTAGGAATATTTCTGGTTTTACTTTGAGTTGATTAGTGGACTCTCCCTGGACTTAGATGTAGCAATGTTTGTATATCTGCTTCACAGACAAATACTATAAAGATTTAAAACAGATAAGTTCGATTAACTTCTTGAGTCTCAAGAGTACTAAGGTGCTTTAAAATGCTCCTTTGCCTTGCTTCCACTGACAAATGGCCCAGTGGTGATGTGTTCAGTGGCAGTTGCAATAGAAGCCTGAAGAACTTTAGTAATGGGGTAGGTCATCATTTACATTTTTATTAAAATTCTTCCTTTCCCAGAGCATAATTCTTTTTGGTCCTAGCCAAATTTCTTCTGAGCTCTGAGCCCATGGGCAATTCTATTTTACATGTCCACAAGAGCCCATTCTATAAATCTACACAAAATATAGTAGGAAAAAATGTGTAGAACATGCTGATTGCTTTTCCCCTAAAGTAGTAATTCAAATATGTCTGTAATAATAACAAAAAGAGACATGTATTAAATGCCTACTATGTGTAGGATAACCAAGAAAGACTTCATATAGAAGGAGATGCTTTAAGTTAGTTTTGAAGAAAGTGTACTCTCCTGAGATAGGGGTAAAGAGAAATGTTTCAGGCATGGCCAATGGCCAATGCAAAGGCCCTGAAAAGGAAGATGGAGTGTGGCATGTGGGGAACAGAATTTGATTGGATTAGAGAATGTAGGAAGGCGAGTAATGTACAATGCGCCTGGAAAGAAACCAGAACCACCTAATGAAAGCTTTACAAGCTAGATAGAGAATTTTATGCTTTATCTTAATGGAAATAGTAAGGCTCTAGAGTGATTTAAGTAGAGGAATAACATGGTCAGAATTATGTATTGGAGGTGAATGGGAGTAAAGAGAGAAATGAGACAAGGAGGCCAGTTAGGAGTCTGTTCATATAATGTAGGAAAGAGGTGATTAAGTCATGAATGAATATGGGGACAATTGGAATAAAGACAAGGAAGGGCTTAGGTTTGTAGAAGTAGATAAAATTTCACTAGCAATACTGAAGAGGGTAAGGAGTCTAGGTAAGGGGGACAATTTTTTTAAGGTATCAATTTTACTCTCTCATGTTACATCATGGGAAGCAAAATTAATGTGTTTATGTGTTGCTGCTTCTTTTTCCTGCTAGACTGAACATAGTTCCCTCATTTCTGAACTGATGGTCTGATTTCAACAATAATATACCAAGGTATGTGTCCATTTGTCTGTTAATTTAATTCTTAATCTTCCAGATATTTCTTTGGTTTGAACCCAAACTAGAGAGGATCAACTTCTATTAATTCATCTATAAATCAGAGGACTAGTTACTGCAAGTCCACTCTAGAAGATGCAAAAATTCCATGACTCCTAAGGATTGCACATGCTATCCCTAAATTTTATAGAAGGGACCCAGACTCCCATGATCTGTGCATGGTAACTGATCTGGTACATTTCTGACTAAAGTGCTAATCCTACTACTAAGTTTACATCATTTTCAGTTTTCTCCTTTGGGGTTTACGTGAGTGGGAAGTTTATAAGATATGAAATGATCAAATATTTACAAATGAAAGGTACTTTAGACCTAGCTAGGTCTGATCGGCCCATTGAAGAGCTGAAAGAAATTGGGACCTAGAGAATTTTAATTTATTTCTCAGGGTCTTATATGCAGCTTTTCTTTCTTAGCTTCCTCTAAAGGTCATCCCAAATGTCTACTACTACAGAAAACCAAATGTGAACCTACAACTTTCTAGTGCCCAAATACCTACCCATAAATTTTTTAGAAATTATATTACAAGTATTTACATATATATATATGTACATATATATGTATATATGTTTATCCATCCATGAGATTTAAAACCCTTTGAGGGTAAAGCTTATTTTATTTTTGTCATACAATCACAGATGTTTGATGGACTGAAATAGCACTCTCATTATTCTTCATAGAATTCAATATGTCCACCTGTCATAAAATCTATACTTTAAAAAAATTTCAAAATTAAAACCATGAGCCTCAAAATATTCTCACCCTACCTAATATGTTACATTTACAATTTAATTGATATATTCATTAACTACTTTAACCCCTGAGATATTATAATTAAATACCTCTATAATAACAAGCTTATATGATTTCTATAATATCAGTGTTCATACTACAGAAATAAATGAGTCCTGTATATAATTCTTATACTCATAATATTTACATGATAGCCTATAACATAATAATCCATCAAATTATTTCTTTATGCACTCCAATGTGCCTATCATATCAATGCTAGGGCTTTTCTATAATATTCCCCTCAGATATCATGGTATGGTATGACTTACAAATGAAAGTCTATAAATGTAGTCTTTTAGATATTGTACTTAAGAAATTAAAATGAATTTCACACTGATTGTCATTGTGATTATTATTATCATCATCATCATAACCAGCAGTATGTAAAATAAAAACATTATATATGATCATCTTTAAGTACAATACAATTCAGAAGTACAAAGAGATCAGGTGATAAAGAACAAATTATAGTTTTTTATTAATCTACTTTGTTCTGCCTTTGCTTGTTTTTTTTTCCTACTTGGAAGTGGCACTAAAAAGAAGTAACAAAATGCCATTAGAATAATTTTTTTTAAAAAGACAAATCAACCCTGAACTCTAGTTTTGTTTTCAAAAAATGAAAGATGTACAAATGCCAAAAAAGCAAAATCAATTTGCCCATCAGCTTGAATGACTTACTAACATAGAGCCAAATGTAGTAACTTCAAAGATTCATTTGACTTACTAAATTCTATAGCTGGTCTAGTTCCAGGCAAACCAAACAGATTTACATTCTCTGACATGCAGTTCAGTAATCCTTGCTTTCCATTTTATCACTGTCATTTAAAAGCTAAAAAAATATTGTTGAAATAAAGTGACAGAATGAAACCACTTCTGCCTTTGACATGATATTTGGAATCTGGAAATTAATCCAGAAAATTAAATAACATAAAAAGCCATGCCTGAATACTCCAGTTCAAAACTAAAAAAAATAAAAAAACTCATGAGTATTATGAGATTGAATGAATAGAAAAGCCTTCATGAAGGAGAAGAAATTTTGGTAAACTTTTGAACAATTTTTACAAAAACAGAGAAGATTTAAATAATCAGAGAAGAAAGAGGGCATTCTAGCCTGCATAGGAATGGTATAAAATAAGTCAAATAGTCAGGAATATATTTAAGAAACATTGAGAGTATCATTTGTCCACCAGTATCGGATTCCTATAAGAATATAGTGAAGCTTGGTTAAATGAATACAAATGAATATTGTGGAAAGCCTTCAATGAAGGAATAACAAGTTGGAGCTTTATCCCATAGGCATTGAATGACTCTTCGAATTTTTAGAGCAAGGAGTTAAATAATGAAGATTAGTGTATGTGTCTATGAAAAATGACAAATAATTAGGAAAATGTTTTCCTCTTGGTGTTTGAAATACATGATACACAGATTTCCTTTCCTTTAGGGGAAGATAGTGGTAGTGAATGGAGACAGAGTAGAAGAGGAAGAGGTGATATCACTAGAAACTATTAATCAGGTTTTTTTTTCCTGAGATAAGTATGAGAAAAATGTATCATCATCAGGAAATGCAGATATGATCCAAATGAAATATGATGGAATATATCAGGAAATAAATAAATCACAAACTAAAAATATTGATTACCTACTGAACAAGATATATCACAGAATGAATTAAGTATGTCAACTGTTGAATTAGATATGTCACCCACTAGGTCAGATATATTACCCACTAATTCAGATGCATTGACTACTAGAGAAGATATATCATCTGTTAAGGTAAATGCATCACTTCTTGAACCAGTAATATCTTGAACTGAACCAGATATGGCATCTACTGAATCAAAGTTACTTCATACTGATTTCAATATATCATGAGGCAAAATGTATTCCCAGCACTACATTCAAAGATAAAACACACCTTCCCCAGTTAAAGGTGGAAATGCCATTGCCTATATCTTGAAATCTAAGTAGACCAAGTTTGATTCATGTCCTTGCTCTGGTCTAGGATGCAGAATTACTTTTATAAATGGATGGATCAGTTCAGGTACATGGCATTGGCAGTTGTCATCAAGTAAGAATATGGATCAACTTAGAGTCTTATAGAGTTACCTGTTGACACAGGGTTTAAGTGACTTGTCTGGGTTACAAAGATAGTATTTTCCATAAGAAGCAGGTTTTCTGACTCAAGAATAAGATCTTTATCCACTATAGCATGCTGGCTGTGAGAAAATAATTTGAATTTTGCTTCACCACCATTATTAGTAATTTCTTTTTAACAAATGTACCTGTACCTCAATTTTCTCACCTATAAAATAAGGATAGAGAGTTAAGCCTCATGTTGGAATGAATCATTTTCCTAAGTTCAAATCTGGCCTCAGACACATATTCATATTAATCAGGAAGAAAAGGATGTGGGATGAATATTGTGCTCTCAATCTATTCCCCCAAAAAGTGTTTCAGCCTTTTCAATCTATAATTGGAGGTCAAAAGTAAATTAATTACATGTTACATAAACACACAAATTCTAAAGGCTAGCTTTATGGAATCTCTGATCACAAAGCATCTCAAAAATTATCTACTTCAATAGTAATCTCTTCTATGATATCACATATCACATTATAATATATCTTTATTCCTAAGATAGGGAACTTTCCTTCTTTTTTTAATATGTGTATCTCCTAAGTTAGCAGAGTCCTTGGCTTATATGAAATGTTTAATAATTATTATATCTATGCATCTATATATCTCTATCTACTAATCTATCTTTGTACCTACCTATCTACTCATCCGTCTTGAAATATTTGTTATGACTTTTGATTAGAATACAGCAATGTAAAGGATATCTTGGATTCAAAAGATAAAATGAGCATCAGGTTAACATTGCTTCATTTACTTATATAGCCTTCAAATACTCCCCAAGAACTCTTATCTTGCCCCTGGACCTTTTTTGTGACCTTACAAATTGCTACTGTCCTGCCCTTTGGTGGTGTAGTGTAGTCGAAGGATAGTGGAGGGAAATAAAAGCTGAAATTTTCATTACTTTTACTCTCTGGGGAAGGGTGGCAAGAGAAAACTCTATTTTAGATGTGTGTCATTCTTTGCAAGGTAATTTTAAAGCATAGAAAGGGAAGACAGAGCCAAAAAAAAGCAATAGTGTCAGTAAGGAAATCAAGAAAATTTTAGCTACTACTGACCAAAGTTAAACAAAGTTACCCAGAAAAAAAATTGATAGAAGTAGTGGTAGTTTTTGTTTTTTGTTTTTTTAATCTCATAGGGGCTTACAACTGATTTGTATAAATCACAAATATATTCTCTTGTATAAGCAAATGAACATGTTGATGAATATCAAAGTGGCAATCAAAAGAACATATTGTGGGACTATCCTAAGATAAGAAATACTACAGTTATCAAACAACAAGTCTTTATTGAGTGTTCGCTACTTGTAGAACACTTTGCTAAGCAATGAGGATACAAAGGAAAAAAGGCATGGTAGAAGAATTTGTGTTTAAATGAGGGAGACAAAACGAAAATCTATGTGCTTATAATATTTCTTCATTGTAAATTAAAGGTAACCTCAAATGAAAGAATTAGCAGTAGGAAAGTTAATGGGAGAATTAGGAAAAGATTCCTGCTGAAAGTAAGGTATAATTTGGGTCTGGAAGGAATGCAGAGAGGTCAAGACATAAAGGAAAGGAAAGAAAACATTGCAGAAACAGAGATAACCAGGGAAAAAGTAAAGAGGTAGAAGATGGAGTGTTGTTTTTGAGGAACAACAAGCTGACCAGCCTAGTTGGATCCTTTGGTGTGTGGAGGTTAGCAAAATACAAAAAACGATTAGAAAAATAGGCAGTGGTCAGGCTGGAAAGGAATTTAATGCAAACAAAGGATTTTGTATTTGATTCTGCAGTGTAGGGGTTATTCTCTGGTGTGAGGACTTTGCTGAGCCCTTTCAGGGCTCATCCAAGAAGCTGTAGCACGCATAGTGGTCACAACCTAGTAAAATCATTATGGCACAAAGGCAGACAGATTAAATCAGGTTGAGAGTAACTGGCAAGCCTGAATCCCATTTATGAAATATTTTTAATACAAGCACGTGAAGGTTTCCTCTAATGGAAGGGGCAGATGAGAGTAATTTGATCCAAAGGGCCACGAAGGCAGCCGAAGCAGGCATCATGGAGACCTCAGAGCTTGGCAAGACATCAGAGATGCTAAGGTTATCCTGGACCATCCACAGTCATCTCAACTCTTGTCTTGCCACTGGAAGGGAGAATGAAGCTGATGGCTCTGTCCTGTTTAAATACAATTCACTTGTGAGTCAAGACCTCAATCCCCGATGGCACTGGCTCTTTTAGAAAAAAATGAATTATGAATAACAGGAAATCTTAAGCAAAGGCATAATCATAGGGCTCACGAAAGTTGTATCATTCTCAACCCTTCATTCAAACCCGTCACACATATCTAATCTCAACCATCAAATCTTTTTACCTCCACAGCATCTTTTGTAAAGGTTCCTCTTCTCCTGTAGATAGGCTAAGTAACTTTCACCAGGAATTTTTTAATATTTCCTTCCACATACAATCCAACTCTAATCTTTAACTGCTAAGTGATCTCCGTGTAGCTCACATTTTACCATCACACAAATATGTGCGCACACCTACACTCACACACACACATACACACACAAAGTCACCACACAATATAAAATGGGGGTGTGTGATGAGTGAGTTCTTTGGGAGCCTGTGTGACTAGGATGAGAGTGGCACCCTTAAAATTAACATGAGTGTTGAGGAAATGGAGAACAATTGTGGGGGGAAAAGTTCTGGAGGATAACCAGTGATAATTGTCCAAAAACAGAGTGGAAGGTGTAAGAATGGGGTTCAACAGAGTGATTAGAACTGGACACAACACACATGTCTTATGCATGTACACACATGCATTATATGTATCAATGGAAACATGCTTATATCTTTGTCTATCCTGGGGAATCATCTGCATTAATATAGCAGTTGAATCCCAGGGAGCTTATTAAATCACCAAGCGAGATAGTATGGAGGGCAAAGAGGAGAGGATCCAAGATAGACCCTTGAAGGAAATCTACTCTTATGGGTTATGACCTGGATGAAGATCCAACAAAAAAGACCAAGAAGATGAGATGGGTAGGAAGAGAAGAAAAATAAAGTGATGTAATAAAAACATAAGAGAGTGAGAGTGCCCAGGAAAAGAAAGTGAATGATAGTATTAAGCAATGAATAGAAGTCAAGGAGGGGGATTACATTTGGTCATCAAGAAATTATTTTCTAGTAAGAAATCTGAAGGGCTTATGAAGACACATGTATAAATATGTACATATACAGAAAGCACATGTACCCACATACATACATGAGGAAAGTAATCAATAAAATAGTTAATTGCACAAGGGAATTGTTACATAAACTTTGCTAAACAGAATTAAATCCTGAAAGACTTAGATAATATGTTAATAACCAGCAGATATTCTTATATATCAATATCAATATAAAATGAGATTATTTGAATAGATTCTACAGAAATTTGTTTATTAGATTCACATGAATATTGATTTTTAAAATAATTATCTATGGGGTAGTCAGGCCTGGGAATTAGAGACCTTGGGTTCAAATCTGACCTCTTATACTTCCTACCTGTGTAACCTTGGGCAAGTCATTTAACCCCAGTTGCCTGCCCCTTACTGATTTTCTGCCTTAGAACCAATAAGAAAGAAAATAAGACTTTAAAAAAAACAATAATCTAGTTTCCTCTTGGGTTTGAGTGTACTCAAATCTGGAATGAAAACAAATTGGGTTCCTTGTAGCAATAACATTTTTCATCACAATATTTTCTGTTAATTTTTCAGTTTCAGTGATTAGGTAATTTGAAAATTATTCTTTTGCACATCTTATTTGGGGGTACTATTATAAAAAATCAACTTCCAACTTTGCTGTGAAGTACTTTTATTTCTAACTCCCTCAAGCTTTTGCCCTGATTCAGTTTATCTACATTCGTTTCATGAATACATTCATGATAAACACCCGTTCCTAACTCACAGTTAGATATTTATAGAGGATTTGGTTTATGATGGAATGGAGGTCCTAATCTCAAACAAGCCATATTTTCTGCACAAAACTATCATGTATGGTTCTGCATATAGGGAGGTCATTTGTGCCTTTGCTAGATTTCATGCTGTAGTATTCTATACAAGCTTACCCTGCTTGTAATTAATTCATAGCCTCCAAACACAGGTTACAAATGGCTATTTTTGTTTCAGAGAGCTGGGAAACATCTGCTGGTTATTAACATAAAATCTGAATCTGACAGGATTTAATTCTGGTTAGCAAAGTTTATGAAACAAATTCCCTTGTGTGATCAATAGCAAAGTTTCAGATCTATATTACTATTCAGTCTCTGACACTGGCCATTTAAAATTAGTGGGTTTGCAAGATTTTTTAAAAGTCTCTTGCGTATAGGATACTAGGCTCTAAAGTTGCTTATTGATCAACTTTTCTAATGGTATAACAAGAAATCTAATCTTTGTAACCACAAACAATTGACTTGGCATATCCAGCTATCCCAAATTATCCTCATCCTCATTCTTGTCCTTATAAAATAATTAAGTACTCAGTAGATAAAAAATAACAAGCTGGATCACTTCCTCTGAGGTACTTACAATGTCATCTATGGGCTAAGATATATTTCCAAGAATTTAGAGATCCATAGGGCTATTCACTAACATTTTCAGTTATTGATTCAAAATTAAGAAGACAATAGTTTGAGAAAGAGCCAGTATGGTGTAGTTATTAGAAGGCAGAACTTGTAGGCAGAAAGACATGCATTTTAGTCCTGTCTCTAGTACAAATATGCTGTGTGACCAAGACTATATTATTTATTTGGTAAACACTTTCCTAGGCATTTTATATGAAAGGCTATAAATTGCTAATGTCCATCAGGAGAAGAAAGGATTCCATGTGGATAAAATCACAGATCTGGTCATTTTTTTAAGTTAGGAAAAGCATTTTGAGAGGAAGCAGTGGGATAATGGAAAGAAATAATTGCACGTTAGATATTTTATAGAAAAGTATTGAGGCAAATGGGGTTAATGGAAAGCCAAGGAGGAAAACAGGTCTACCTGATCAAGAAAAAAAAATTCAAAGTGCTAGGAAATGGGACATGTAGATATATTCATAGTATAGGATTTTTATCAGACATTTAAGAATATTGTCTGAAATAGAATATGATTCATCAGAACTCTTGAGAAGATTATGATGGGGGCAACAGTGGATGGGGAGCCAGGCCTAGCGATCCTGGGTTCAAAGCTGACCACAGATACTTTCTCACTATGTGACCCTGGGCATGTTACTTAACCCCACTGGCTTATCCCTTACTGCTATTCTGCCTTAGAGCAAATATTCTGGAACAATTCTAAGACAGAAGTTAAGGGTAAGGGGGGGGCGGAGAAAGAGAAAGAGAATAGTATGACACTATTGAAGTTAAATCTCAGAATGATTATTTTCATCCTCAAGTGTCAGATAGATTGGAAGTAGAAAGACTAGAAGAAAGACATTACAAATGTCCAGTGAAGAAGTGATCTAGGATTAGATTACTAGAGATAATAAGAAGAAAGCAAAATGAGGGGTTTTAAAGATAAGTCAAGTTCTTCCACTTGACAACATTAGAATAAATAATTTAAAGAAATTTCTAAACTTTTCTGCATTAGTCTAAAAGAGTGTTGTCAAAGGCATGATAGAGAGATTAAAAACAATGCTTCAGGAACAATGAAAAAGACACAATGCTCTAAGGTGCTACCAATTTCAAACAACTTGAAAATACCAAGAGTTTTTTGGACAGCTCAAAAGAATTAAAAATCTTTTCAATGGAGCAGATTTTTCTTCATTAAAAGAAAGAACAATTCTTTAATCAGAATAATGGCAAATTTAAAAATATTTAATCACCACAAACCCCCTCACAACTCTCTTACTCAATTAAATTTAGGAAGACAGAATAGGAAAATGTGACTGTATTACATGAAAAAAGAAGGAGGTGATATAATTTTGAAAATGATAAAGGGATGATTGTGAAGACATATAAAAGAATGTAATAGATTAAATTACTGGTTTAATAACATCACAGAAGGTATTACTATCTAAAAATATATTTTTGGGATAAATGAATACCCACATGTCAACTTGCTCAACTACAAGAAAGCTTTATAAAAATTCTTTATATATAATTTTGGAGAAACTATGAGAAGAGAAACATAAGATTTCTTCATTTCCTAAGTGAGACTACATTTTCACAGTTGCACAAGGCTGAATCATAGAGTATATAAGATCTTGCATATGATTTGTAATGATAAAAAGTATGTTTGCACTGAATAAAAGGTGTCAATAAAGAGTACAGTTCAATGAGATGTTGCCCATGCATTAACGATTCTTGATAGATGTTGAGAGAAATAATTTAAGAATCCTCTCTCTGAATCTCTATCGGTCTGCCTGTCTGTCTCTCCATATATATCTAAAGATATAGATCTATTATAGATATAGGCATATACCCACATTAAGGCATGCATAAAACAGGAAGATGTATTTTTTTCATTGTCATAGCCAGTATCTTCTAAAAGTCCAAATGGAAGGATTCTCAAAAGGTAATGAGTCCCTCTAAATTCTCCTTACGTGGATTCCATTGTGCTGATTGTATATACTCCAAGAAGATGACTCTCCTCAACAAGACACACAGCTTCTCAAAAAAGATTGAATAAATACTTCAAATTCTAGACAAAAAGGTAAAAAATTATAATTATTTGAGATTGATAAATACATTTGACAGACAAGTAACTGAATGAATGTAGAGCTTGTTATACATTAGTCAGTCAGTTGTTTCCAACTCTTCATGACTCTCTGAACAACAGCATGCCAAAATCATCTGTGAAGTTTTCTTGGTAAAGACACTTTAATGGGTTGCCATTTCCTTCTTCAGTGAATTAAGGCAAAAAAAGGTAAATACTTGAGGCTGGCTTTGAATTCATGTCTTCTGAATAAAGGAACAACACTCTTTCCACTGAGCCACCTAACTACAATCTTAGCACACGTGCATGTTTATATATATACACATACATATATATAAATATATATATATATATAATATGTTATACATTATTCATATATATATGAATGAAATATCTCAGTTATATAAGTTTCTATACACACACATATATATAATGCACTTGTATAGACATATATTCACACAAGTCTGTGCATGTATTACTTGAATCTAAAGTTGAATAAGATGATTCTTCTCAACAAGCTTAAAAAGGGGGTAGCTTAAAAAGACTCTAAAGAAGAATAAGAGGTGAATAAGAAGGGAGAGGGGTAGAAAGGGAAGTACAATAAGAGAGGGGATTAGAAGAACTGATTAAAAACAAATCACTGGTATAGAAGGAAATAGTAAAAGAAGAAAGGGAAGGACAAGGAGAGAGAAAAAAATGTCTGGGAATACAGAGTTGATAATTATAACTCTGAATGTGAAAGGGATTAACTCACCCATAAAACAGAAGCAAATAGCAGAGTGGATTAGAAACCAAAATCCTGCCAAATGTTGTCTACAAGAAACACACATGAGACAGGCAGACATACATAGAGTAAAAATAAAAGGATAGAAGAAAATCTATTAGGCTTCAAATGAGAAAAAGAAGGCAGGAGTTGCCATCATGATCTCTGACAGAGCCAAAGTAAAAATAGATCTGGTTAAAAGAAGTAATTAGTAATTAAAATTAAAATTAAATTAAAAGAGGAAGGTAATTACATCCTAATAAAAGGCAGTATAAACAATTAAGAAATATCAGTACTCAATATGTATGCACAAAATGGTACAGCATCCAAATTTCTAAAGGACAAGGTATTGGAGCTCAAGGAGGAAATAGATGACAAAACTACACTAGTGGGGTACCTCAACCTTCCCCTATCAGAACTAGATAAATCAAACCAAAAAATAAATAAGAAAGAGATGAGAGGTGAATGAAATCATCGAAAAATTAGAGTTAATAAATATATAAAGAAAAAGAGACAAAAAGGAATAAACCATCTTTTCAGTAGCACATGAAATATTCACAAAGATAGAACATGAAAGAGGGCATAGAAACATGGCAATCAAATGCAAAAAAAAGCAGAAATAATAAATGTAACCTTCTCAGATCATAATGCAATAAAAATAATTATTAGTAAGAATACATGGAGAGGCAAACCAAAAATTAATTGGAAATAAAATAATATGATTCTCCAAACTAAGTTAGTGAAAGAACAAATCATAGAAACAATAATTTCATTGAAGACAATGACAATGATGAGACTTCTTACCAAAACCTATGGGATCCAGCCAAAGCAGTTCTAAGAGGAAAATTTATATCACTGAGTGCATATATTAACAAATTAGGGAGGGCAGAGATTAATGAATTGGGCATTCAACTTAAAAACTATAAAATGAACAAATTAAAAATCCTCAGATGAAAACTGAATCAGAAATAAAAATCAAAGGAGAAATAAATAAAATAGAAAATAAAAGAACTATTGAATTAATAAATATGACTATAAGCTGGTATTTTGAAAAAAAACCAGATAAAATAGACAAATTACTGGTAAATCTAATAAAAAAGGAAAGGAGAAAACTAAATTAACAGTTTCAGAGATGAAAAGGGAAACCTCACCTCTAATGAAGAGGAAATTAAGGCAATCATTAAAAACTATTTTGCCCAGTTATATGGCAATAAATATAGCAATCTAGGTGATATTGATGAATATTTACAAAAACATAAATTACCTAGACTAACAGCAGAAGAAATAGAATACTTAAATAATACCATATCAGTAAAAGAATTTGAAAAGGTCATCAAAGAGCTCCCTAAGAAAAAATCACTAGGGCCTGATAAATTCACAAGTGAATTCTATCAAACATTGATAGAAAACTAATCCCAATACTGTACAAATTATTTGACATAATAAGCAAAGAAGGAGTCCTACCAAATTCCTTTTATGACACAAATATGGTACTGATTCCAAAGCCAGGCAGTCCAAAAACAGAAAAAGAAAACTACAGACCAATCCCCCTAATGAATAAAGATGCAAAAATCTTAAAAAGAATACTAGCAAAAAGATTCCAGCAAGTGATCAAGAGGGTTATCCATCATAATCAGGTGGGATTTATAGCAGGAATGCAATGATCCAGGAAAATTCTGAGGCATTTATGGAAAAGAATGCTACTCACATTCAGAGGAAAAACTACAAGAGTGGAAACACAGAAGAAAAACAACCACTTGAACACATGGGTTGATGAGGACATGATTTGGGATGAGGACTCTAAATGACTACCCTACTACAATTATCAATAATATGGAAATATGTCTTGATCAATGACACATGAAGAAAATAGTGGAAGAGTTCCAGGTTAAGATGGAGGCAGAGTAAAAAGCAGCTGCCTGACCTCTCCTAACCCACGCATATAGGACTCCTCAAGAAGACATAAAAAAAATCTAGAGGAAAGAAGGGACCCCACAAAAGGGTACAGCATCGAAGGTACGTGGAATCTGGGCATTTCCATGCTATAAAGGGGTAAAACAGCTCTCACAAAAACACGAGCAGAGCAACCCCCTCCCCCACCCCACACCACCTAAGCCAGCTCACAAGAGTCAGAGCAAGTTTGGGGCACCCATTAAGTCTTTGGCAGCACACCAAAGCTTGTTCCTGAGAGCAGCAAGACTTAAGTACCCCCATGAGGCTAAAGAAGTCAAGGACTCGGAACACAGACCCTGAGCCCAGGAGCAGGCGAAGGGGCTGACACAGGCATGGGCTAAGGCGAGGACAAAGGGGCTGATTCTGAGTGCAGAAGGGGACCTTGAGTGGGGACCCAGTGCAGAGAGGTGCTTGACTGTGGAAGCAGCTCCCTGAGACTGTTAAAGGAGCTTCAGGTAGAAGAAAGAGCAAGGAGACCACCAAGAGGCTTGTCCCAGAACAACTAGACTTGAGATCTGAGGAATCTAAAGAGTGCAGACAGATCCTGGGAGCAAGCATAAAGCTGAGAGGGAACTCAGCTTACAATGGCAAGCCAGAATCATCAGGAAAACCAGAAGAGAAAGATGAAGAAGAAAAAACCTTTAACACTTGACAACTTTTACACAGAAAAAATCCAGACAACAGAGGAAACAGTAGAGAAGAACAAACAATCCAAACCTTCCAAAAACAATGAAAATGGGTCACAAGGTCTTAAAGAGTTCAGATCTGAGATCATGAGTAAGATGGAAGAGATCTGGCAAGAAAATAACAATTTAAAAGGCAGAATTTCACAATTGGAAAGTGAGGCAAGTAAATCAAAGACCAGAAATGACCAGATTGAAAAGGAAAACCAAAAGATAGTAGCTGAAAACCAGTCTCTAAAGGCTAGAATTGGGCAATTAGAAAAAGATGTCCCCAAATCAAAAGAATTAATAAGCAAATTGGAGACCAAACTCAAACAGCTATAAAACAGGTCAGACCAAAGCGAAAAGGAAAATCAAAAGCTTATAGCAGAAAACCAGTCTCTAAAGACAAGAATTGGGCAAGTAGAAGCCAATGATCTCTCAAGGCAGCAAGATCAAATAAAACAAAGTCAAAAGACTGATAAAATAGAAGGAAACATGAAATATCTCAATGTGAAACTGACAGATCAAGAAAACAGGTCTAGAAGAGACAATCTGAAAATCATTGATCTTCCTGAAAAAGCAGAAATTAATAGAAATTTGGACTCCATACTAAAAGAAATTATTCAGCAGAATTGCCCTGAAGTTCTACAACAAGAGGGCAATATAGATATTGAAAGGATCCATAGATAACCCTCTACACTAGACCCCAAAAAGACAAAGCCCAGGAATATAACAGCCAAATTCAAGAACTTCCAAGTAAAAGAAAAAAATTTACAAGAAGCCAGAAAGAGACAATTCAGATATCAAGGAGCACCGATCAGGATCACACAGGATCTGGCAGCCTCCACACTAAAAGATCACAAGGCTTGGAATATGATATTCAGAAAGGTAAGAGAACTGGGTTTACAACTATGGACCATGGACCCATCAAAACTGACTATATAGGGGGCAGCTGGTTAGCTCAGTGGATTGAGAGCCAGGCCTAGAGACAGGAGGTCCTAGGTTCAAATCCGACCTCAGACACTTCCCAGCTGTGTGACGCCGGGCAAGTCACTTGACCCCATTGCCTACCCTTACCACTCTTCCACCTATAATTTAATACACAGAAGTTAAGGGTTTAAAATAAAAAAAAACTGACTATATATTCTTCCAGGGGAAAGTTTGGGCATTCAATAAGATAGAAAATTTCCAAGCATTTGCATAGAAAAGACCAGGACTAAATGGAAAGTTCGATATCCAACCACAAAAATCAAGAGAAACATGAAAAGATAAATAAGAAACAGAAGGGAAAGGAAGAAAACTCATATTTTTTAAAGTTACCTCTTTAAGGGCTTCAATAAGATCTAATTATAGGAACTCCTATGTGGAGAAATGTTATGTATAATTCTCTGTAGTGAATTCTGTTCACCATTATAGCATTCACTATTATAATAATTAGAAGAATTATTCACAGGGAGAGGTTGGAATACTAAATGGTCTAAGATGATATGGGTGGGAGGGAAAGAGAGGGGTGAATAGTAGATGGCACTAAGAGAAACTTGAATGAATAAGAATAATAGGATATTCTCTTACACACAAAGAGGGCATGGGAAGGGGAAGAGATGAATACTATTATAAGAAGGAGAGGAAGAGAGCTTCAAGAGGTAATATTTAAACCTTACTCTCAGTGTAATCAACCTGGAGAGGGAAGAGTAGCTATATCTATTGGGATATAAAACTCTATCTAATCCTACTGAGAAAGTCAGAAGGGATAAACCAAGGGGAACAGGGGAGTGGGGAGGTCATAAAGGGAGGGGAGAAGAAGGGGGAGGGAATTCATTAGGCCTTAAAAATAAAAAGAAGGGAATAATAAGGGAGGGGGTAAAAAGGGAATTAAATCAAAGGAGGGGACAAGGGTTACTGGCTTAAAGCAAATCACTGGTTTAAAAGGAAATAGTATAAAAAGAAGGGATAGAACTAGGGGAGGATACAAAAATGTCAGCAAATACACAACTGATAATTATAACTCTAAATGTGAATGGGATGAACTCACCCATTAAACAGAAGCAAATAGCAGAGTGGATTAGAAACCAAAATCCTAACATATGTTGTCTACAAGAAACATATATGAGGCGGGTGGACATACACAACTTTAAAATAAAGGGCTTCAGCAAAATCTTTTGGGCTTCAAATGAGAAAAAAAGGCAGGAGTGGCGATCATAATTTCTGATAAAGCAAAAGTAAAAATAGATATGATTAAAAAAGACAGGGGAGGTAATTACATCTTTATAAAAGGCAGTATATGTATGCACCAAATGGCACAGCACCCAAATCTGTAAAGGAGAAACTGGTAGAGCTCAAGAAGGAAATAGATAGTAAAATCATACCAGTGGTAGATCTAAATATTCCTCTTTCAGACCTAGATAAATCAAGCCAAAAAATAAATAAGAAAGAGGTAAGAGGGGTGAATGAAGGCCTAGAAAAATTAGATGTAACTGATATGTAGAGAAAAATATTACCAAACGCTGTGGGATGCAGCCAAGGCAGTACTCAGGGGGAAATTTATATCCTTGAGTGCATATATTAACAAATTAGGGAGGGCAGAGATTAATGAATTGGGCATGCAACTTAAAAAATTAGAAAGTGAGCAAATTAAAAATCCCCAGATGAAAACTAAATTAGAAATACTAAAAATCAAGGGAGAAATTAATAAAATTGAAAGTAAAAGAACGATTGAATTAATATATAAGACTAGAAGCTGGTATTTTGAAAAAACAGATAGAATAGAAAAAGTACTGGTCAATCTAATAAAAAAAAAGTAAAGAAGAAAACCAAATTGACAGTATCAAAGATGAAATGGGAGACCTAACCTCTAATGAAGGGGAAATTAAGGCAATCATTAAAAACTATTTTGCCCAATTATATGGCAATTAATATAGCAATCTAAGAGATATGGATGAATATTTACAAAAATATAAATTGCCTAGATTTAACAGCAGAAGAAATAGAATACCTAAAGAATCCCATATCAGAAAAAGAAATGATTATCATAATAGATGCTGACAAAGCCTTTGACAAAATATAGCATCCATTCCTATTTAAAACGCTGAATAGTATCGAGTAGAAGGACCTTTCCTAAAAACAATAAACAGTATATACCTAAAACCATCAACAAGCATCATATGCAATGGGGATGAATTAGAAGCCTTTCCAATACTATTAGGAGTGAAACAAGGATGCCCATTATCTCCTCTATTATTCAACACTGTACTAGAAACACTAGCAATAGCAATTAGAGAAGAAAAAGAAACTGAGGGTATTAAAATAGGCAAGGAGGAGACTAAGCTATCACTCTTTGCAGATGATATGATGGTCTACTTAAAAAAATCCCAGAGATGCAAATAAAAAGTTATTGCAAATAAGTAACAACTTTAGCCAAGTTGCTGGATACAAAATAAATGCACATAAATGGTCAGCATTTCTATATATTTCCAACACATCAGAGCAGCAAGAGGTAGAGAGAGAAACACCATTTAAAATCACCCTAGATTATATAAAATACTTAGGAATCTATCTACCAAAACAAACATAGCAATTATACGAAAACAACTACAAAACACTTTCCAAACAATTAAAACTAGATCTAAAAAGTTGGAAAAACATTGATTGCTCAGGGTAGGACGAACTAACATAAGAAAAATGACCATTCTACCCAAATTGATTTACCTATTTAGCGCCATACCTATCAAACTACCAAAAAACTTTTTCACTGAATTAGGAAAAACTATAACAAAGTTCATTTGGAATAACAAAAGATCAAGAATATCAAGGAAATAATGAAAAAAAAATGTGAAGGAAGGGGGAGAATTTGGGGGGGTGAAGGGGAAAGTAAGAGCATAAATCACGTAACCATGTTACCTTTTCTAAAATAGTAATAAATGATAAAAAAGAACTGTAAAAAAAAGAAAAGAAAATATTGGAAACGCATGTAGGTTATGGTGGGGGGGAAGGGATAGGGGAGAGGAGAGTAAGAACATGAATTATGTAACCATGGAAAAATTTATCTAAAAAATATTAATAACAAACAAATAAATAAGAAGTAGACAAAATATTTGATAAAGTTTGTATCCTTGAAGTAATTCTGTCAGAATGAATAATCCCAGAAACAGTAATAACCAGAGATAATCTAATATTGTGAGATGTAACATCTCAGTAAAGCTCCCTGGAATTGGGAGTTGTTTGGGATAGACTGGAAACTACTCTTTTTCTACAGGTGCCATGATATCTAGCACCATGTTTAATTGCCTCAAATTTCCTACCCTTCTACCTTTTTGTCTGTTCTTTAAAAGTAGGGATAGTATGAAGTGAGGAACAGAAGATTAACAGATTAATTGAACTCCTACCTGGCTCCCCAGGATTAAGTGTTAAACGGTAGGAATTTGACAAAATTGGGGAAAGCAGTTGAAGAAAACACAGTTTAATTTTAGAAGTACAGATAGAAAATAGAAAAGAAGGAAAGTGAGACTATTATTCTAATACTCTATGACTATACCTAAATTCCTAATACTATCTAAAATTTCTAAAACCCTACTTTTAACTGTCTTCTGAGGACAGGTTCTTCTTGTCTGGCAAGACCAGGCCTATCTAATCTACACTATTTAAAATTGATTCACTAACTATCTTTCTTCCTAAATAATCAGCATTCACCACTCACAAACTCCTTCAATAGGTTTCTATACCCCAACTGTCAGTAGCCAATTGCCAGTGTTCCTTATTTGTCTTCTGCCTTCATCATCCTGGTAACAGAATATTCTACTCTGGCTCACAGACTGTCACTTCTTCTATACTTAGAAATCCTGTTCTCTTTTGCGTCTTAAAGAGACAGAGGGAGAGATTAAGAAAATCCTTTTCATACTGAGTTCAAATACAGCCTCAGATATTTATTAACTATATGACACTGGGTAAATCAATTAATTCAGTTTACCTCATTTTGTCATCTATAAAATGAGCTGGAGAAGGCAATGACAAACAACTCTCATATCTTTGGCTAGAAAACCTCAAATAGGTTTACAAAGAGTTATATCCAACTGAAATGACTGAAAAAGAACAACAGGATGTTATATAATCCTAAATGTATATGCAATACAAAGTAGTATTTCCCTACTTTGAAAAAACCATCTAAAGCAACATTTTTATTCTATTTCTTCTTGTATAAGACAGATTAGAAGATAGAGGAAGATATAGAAGATTACAGGGAGGGAATAATTATTATTATATTTTTATATATTTTATGTACAAAATATATATTTTAAAACAAATTATTACAATATATTATAATAACAGAATAATAGTGTTTGCAAGAGTGTTGGGATAAAAAAACTTGGGAATAAATGCATTCCAAGATGAAAGAACATAAGAAGAGCTTTATTTTAGGACAAAGTGGTTTTGCTATACTGGATGAATCCTATGTCAAAAACTATTTTATCTTTTCTACCCCCTATACCTAGCTCTTTAACCTGAAAACATTTCCCCAGTTTCCACAAGGAATTTTAATCCATAGCAAGTTGGCATATGTATTGGCATTATCAAATGTTATAGCTCAGTTTTTATATGCCTGGGGCATAAGTTTGGTCTTACCTAGTCTAAAATAATTGATATTTCTCACATTAATATATCATGAAGTCCTGAAAATAGAATTAATTCAGTTCATAATAAATATTTCCCAAAGACACATCAGTAATTTTGTTAATTGTTTTCTAATTATATTTCCTATCATAAAGGATCACTCTGGTTCTTCTCCCTGTTGCCACAGCAACTTACCACCAGACCCTTCTGTTCTTTAACTTGGTTCATGTCCCTGAAAGTTTTCTATCTGACTTCTAAGACAACAAAAGGATAGATGGAAGGGATTCATATATCATCCACCCTATCAGGATCTAGAAATATATAATTTCCCCTTTTCCTCTCAAACTATTTACTCACAAGAGCAGTTATATATTCCTATGTAAACATAAATTTCAACTTCCTCAAATGAGATTATGCCACCATAACATCTCTAGTTATGTTAAAATATAAACTCATGATGCAACTGGCACCCTTCCCTCTAGACACTTTGCTTACTACTTGTCTACCAGTTTTACTGCTAATGGTTCTGCCCATCTGATATAATTTCCTGGCCTGGTCTCTTGATCCCCTACTATTTGCATTTATTCCTGCAACCTGAACTTTCAATCTATATTTTGCTTTGAGATAAGTTTTATCCTACAAAGAATTCTAAAATACCTGTTCTCAATACTCTCTGCCTGGTCTAATCTTTATTCCTTCCTGAAACTGCATGTTGTAATGATATTTTGCACAGCAATATGGAAAACAAGATGATGGACAGTTATCTGATTAGAACATAGAATGAACTGAGCCTGGCAAGAAGTGGCATGTGCCAAGGCAGTTGAGGTATACAAGGTATACCTCAGGTATACAAGGAAGGATTTGAACTGGGAGATGATCTCAAACTAGAGATTTGGTATTGGGAAGTGGGTGGTTGTGGTGAGGGTAAGCCTTAGGTCAATTTGAGTTACCAGCAACCTGCATCAACCAATTTTACAGTCCCAGATCCTATGTTACCCTTATATTGAATAACCTGATCCTGATTTAATTACCAAGAAGAAGCAAAACATCTAACAGCAAAGCAACCTGATTTAGGTTGAAACCAGTCTTGCCCAGCCAGTCTAGCAACTGGCAACTGGCAACTGGCACGCTTGACCATCATTAATTTCAAATACCATCATTATCATTCATTAGCTTAGTTATTACTTAGGGACTTCCTGTTTCCCTCCTTCCCAATCATTATCCTGCTTCCCTTCCTAAGCCTGTTAGTATTAAATATTCAAACTTACCTAGATTTGGTGTCAACTCTATCTTAGGGCTTAGTGATTATATGCTTGGGTTATTTGAGGGAAAGGAGAATTGTATAAGTTATAGTTAGAAGTAGCTGAACAATTCTGATCATAGACTTTTCAATATCTGGTTGGCTATTCTGGGACATTGTTATATCTGAAGTTGGGTTCAGTGGATTCACAACAACTATTGCTGAGGGTCCTTTGTGTTTCAATATCACAACTTAAGTGTTTCACTTAAGTATCACTCACATACTCAGCTTCAGCTCCTCATAACACCAGGATCATTATAAAAATGCACCCTTTCCTCCCTACCTTCCCCATTCTGTTTATCTGCCTTTCTCAAACCCTCCCAACCCATCGCTAAAACAATCTGAAGTCCATACCTCAATATATCTAGCATTGGATTCTAACCCTTTACCTGAAATCTGCTTGTCACTGAAATAGTTAGTACTGCTAACACTTCATAACTTTCTAATAGCATATTTTAGTGACCATAAATAAGATAACATTGTAACATCTATACTCCAAATTCTGGAAATATTATTTTTAAAAATCAACTGTTTTTCTGCTACTTTGTTAAAGAATTACTATAATGAAACATGATTTTACAATTTGCTATAATAATGAAACCAAAATTCCATTCCTCATATGGAACTTATAAATGCTTTGCATAAATCTTTTCACTCTTCTATTACCCCCTAAAGTTAAAGAAAAACATTGCCTTAGAAAACTTGGGTCAAGGCTTTCATTAAGAAGAAAAAAAATAACAAAGGAAAGTAGATAAGTACCATGCTGTGATTTTTTGCATTTTTCATTAATCTGTCTTAAAAAATGGGTCAGATTTTGCCCATGGCCATTTTAAAAATCACTGCAATTATTCTTTCTCATTCTTCTAGAGCTTCTAGCAGCTGAGCAGATTTGTAAGTTTTCTGTTGTTTGTTGTCAGTGACTTAGGGATAAATCTGTTTTAATCAGGACATTTAATTAAATGAATGAACAGCAACATTACATAACTTAAGTTATCAGAGAGGATAATTCCTTTTTTTCTGCAAGATACTTCTAGGGAAAGAAAATAACTATAACTGAGTATAAGATATGGGCAAAAGTATCAACACAAACATGAACTTTGCAAACTTCTTTTATGTTTGTGATAAAACTGGTTTCTTCAGTGAACTGACCAAAATATACAATTGGTACAATTTTGTGCTAATATAACCTATATCTAGAAAGACCACTGTGAAGTATAAAGGAAAAAAAATAGTATAACCATGTCAACAACACACACTAAAACCATTTGCACTTATAAATGATTTATGAATTCATTAATGTGAAGATAAGCAAACGCCCTCTAGCAAATATAGATTGGTATCTGCTCTGTTGCTTAGCTCATAAAATTCATGTGTCATAGAGGCTAGATTTGAACTCATGTCTTTTTGATTCTGAAATCATTTTGCCACATTGTTTTAATTGCAACCATATGAGAAGAAAGTAAGGAAAACTAAATTGGCAAACTCGAAAATTAGAGGAAAGGAATGAAAAATCATATAATTTAAAGCATTGAAATCAAAATTTTAAAATGTGTGGTGGAAAAATTAGGTTGATGATTGATGAGATATTTATTATAAATTATTTTAAAATAAGAAAATAAATTATAAAAATAAGAATAAATTTAAATATATATATAGTGTAATGAATAATAATTTGTTTTCTCAATGAAAAAGAAACTTTCCTTCATATTTCTTATATTTAGAAATAGGAGACTTTGTTCATAGTCCCTATTCAACCACCACCAAGTTACGTGAAAATAGAAAAGTCACTTAATTTTCTTTTCAATGTTCAAGAATAGCAAAGGCATGTTAAGTAAACACATATTAATTACTATGTTTTTAGTGTGTTTTTATTTATTGGAACTGTGTTGTATTTTGTCAAAAGTTGGGTTTTTTTTCTTACATTTATTTAATACTATAAATTTTATGGTTCTTATTATCAAAATGATACATTTTTATAGTTTTCTTAATATTAAAACAATTATGTTTATACTTTAAATTTAATTTGACCACAGTGTATACTCTCTAGGATATATTGTTATGACTTCTATGTGTGATCAGTTTGTTTTAAAACACAAATGTAAAGGTTAATTTAATATTAGATTACATTTGGTTAAAATATATTTATTTTATAATAATTTAGGCCTTTTGATATTTATAAATATTCATGTTTTATTTATGTTGTTTATTTTATTTACATGTATTTGGGGAAAGTCTCCATACATATTTTTTAATTTATTCATTTGTTGTGAGCTATTTCTCTGTTTTGATACTGATATTTTGATTTTCCTCCTCCTTTTTATAATCACATTGGGTCATGTGTGTAAGTGTCTAACTGTTCTTATTTTATCTGTTAATTATTTTTTCCTTCTTTCCAATATGATCATTTCTCATTTGTTTTATACAATATCTATTTTGGTGTTGATTTATTTTTTGAATTGTAAGCTCATCTATTTCATTTTCCCATTCTGTTTGTGATAAAAATGTTGATAGATATAAAATTTCATCTATGGATGGCTATAATTGCTTACCAAAAATGAAATATGTTTTCTCATTGTTATTATTTTAAGTGAAATTATCTATTCTAACTATAACTTATTATTTGATTCACTGATTCTTTAGGTTGTTTTTTACATATTACATTTTAAATCCTATTACAAGTAACCTTTTATTAGAAATGCATGAGATTTCACTTAAGTAATTAAGTAATATGTTTAAAATCACTACATTTCCATATTTATTTGAGGAATAGTAATTCTTTACTACTTGGTCAATTTTTGTAAAGGTGCCATGCTCAGCTCAAATTCCTATTTTCTTTTATTCCTATTCAATAGTCACCTGATAACTATGTTATTGATAATTTCTAAAATTGTATTCAGATCCTTAACTTTTTTAAAAATTTAAATTAAATCCTTCTAGCTCTAAAGAGATATTTTAAGATTTCTCCAATATTCTTTCTCTCTCATATTGTTATCCCTGCTTTTCCTTTTTGTTTTTAATTCAGCTAGTGAATACTTGATTTTAATCTCCTTTTTATTTTAACGTGGTGTTTTTGTTTCATGTCTGTCACTTCTAGACATATTATTGGATATTTCATTCTAACTTGAACTATTATTTTTATGAGTGATTTCTTCTAATGTGCATTTACTTTTATGACTGTTAAATGTCTATTTTCTTCCATTCCATTCTCTTGTGATTCTCCATCATCATATCTATCCTAAATAATTATCTTTAATTTCTTACCTTTAAACCCCTCTTCCTAATTCTCCTTTTTGGTTTGGATGGCCAGTGATTTGCTTAAATAATCTCTTCCCAAATCTATCTTCACTCTTTCTCTCCCATTTCTCTTTTCTCAGTTTGCTCCTATATTCCAGAGAAATATTTATTTACACAAAATATGGGTGTTTATTTTACCATTTTTTAAACAAATTTGGAGGAAAGGTAGGTCAAAACAATGATCAACTCTCCACTCATTTTTATAAAATTGACTTGTTTGTATCAACAAAGTGAGATAGCTTCCATCTTTTTCTTTCATCATTTCACCCCCCACCAGTGCAATCTTTTCTCCCTTCCTTTTTATTTCTTCATTTAAGATAATTATAATATAAAATATACTCTCTGACCTTTTATATTATTTGACTTATTCTGCTAAAGGTATATTTGTATGACTCTCCCCCAATAGAATATAAAAACATTGTCCTTATTTTTTTTATTTCTCTTGATTGTTTATTTGAACTTAGCTTTGGTCTTTTTATTATGAAAACTAATTCATTGAAGATTCTCCCTGTCCTACTGCAATTAATCCTTTTAGGATTATATTTAATTTGGCTGGGTAAGTGATTTTTGGTTTTAGACTAATATTTTTTACCTTTTAGAATATCATATTTTACACCCCTTGATCTATTATAATTAAAACCATTAAATCTTGAGTGAGATTGACTGTGGCTCCTTCTTTTCCCTTTCCCATCTAATCTTGGTTGCATTGATTTTGCTTGTGCAAAAAAATTCAATTTAATGTAATCAAAGTTATTTAATTAACTTCTTATAATGTTATCTATATCTTGTTTGGTCATAAATTTTTGCATCATTCATAGAACTGACAGACATATTATTCTATGCTCCCTGGATTTGGTTATTCTTATCCTCTTTATGTCTATATCACATACCTATTTTGACTTTATCTTGGTTTATGTTGTGAGATGTTAGTCTATGCTTAGTTTCTGTGATGTTTTCTAATTTTCCAAGCAGTTTTTGTGGGAAAAGTGATTCCTTCTTCAAAAGGCTTGGATTTGGGGATTTGTCAAACACTAGGTTACTAAGGTCATTTACTACTGTGTGTTGAATATTTAATCCATTCCATTGGTCCACTATTCTATTTTTAGCCAGTACTAGGTTGTTTTGATGGTTGACACTTTATAATACAGTTTGAAATCTGGTACAACTAGGCCACCTTCCTTCATATAAGCCCTTTGTTCTTCCACATATATTTTGTTATTTTTTTTAGCTCTAAGAAAAATTTTGGTACTTTGATTGTCATGGCACTGAATAGATAAATTAATTTAGGAAGAATTATAATTTTTATTATTTTGGTTACATGAGCAATAACTATTTTTTAATTGTTTAGATGTAATTTTATTTGTGTCAATGTTGTTTTGTAGTTGTGGTTATCTAATTCCTCAATTTATCTGGCAGGGAGACTTTGAGTTACTTTGTATTGTCTACATTCTGAATGGGATTTCTCTTTCTCTTGCTGTTGAGCTTTATTGATAGTATACAGAAATGTTGACAATTTATGTGGATTTATTTTGTAATCTGCAACTTTGCTAAAGTTGTTGCAATTAAGTTTTGCTTGGTTCTCAAGAATATTCTAAGTATACCATCATAGCATCTGCAAGAGTGATGGCTTTATTTGCTTATTGCCTTTTTTAATTCCTTCAATTTCTTCTTATCAGTAGAGCTAGGAATAGTATAATATTGAATCTTAGTGGTGATAATGGGCATCATTATTTCACTCCTAGTCTTATTGGGAAGGCTTTTAGACTATCTCCATTGTAGATAATATTTACTGATGTTTTATATAGATGCCTTTAATCTTTTTAAGGAATGTTTCATTTATTCTAGTGTTCCCTAGTATTTTTAATAGGAATGGAAGTTGTATTTTGTCAAAAGTTTTTCCTGCATTTTTTGAGATAATCATATGGTTTCTGTTAATTCTGCTACTGATTTGGTTAATTATGGCAATAGTTTTCCTGACTGAACCATTCCTACATTCCTGACATAAAACTTAACCTAGTCATAGTGTATGATGCCTGTGACATATATCTGTAATCTCAATGCTAGTATTTTATTTTAAATGTATGCATCAATATTCATTTGAAAGATTAGCCTCTATTTTTTTTCTTCCTGATTTAGGCATCAATACCAGATTTGTGTTATAGAGATTTTGATAGAATTTCCTTCCTCAGGTATTTACCCAAATAGTTAATGTAATATTGAAATTAATTTTTCTTTAAATGTTTTGTAGAATTCACTTGTGAATCCCTCTGCCTCTGTTTTTCCCCTTAGGGAATTAATTGAAGGTTTATTATTTTTCCCTAGGATAGGATTGTATAAGTGTTCTATTTTCTTCTATACTAATCTAGGCAATTCATATATTTTTAAAATATTTCTCTACTTTGCTTAAATTTTCAGATTTATTGGCATATAAGATCTAATTTTCAAAGAAATTGATACTTGTGCAAAGTTTTGTAGTTCTTGGGCTAAGCTAATAATTTTCTTTTTAAGTATGTATAAAAATATTATTTCCAAATCTATTCACCATAGCCTTCATTCATTCCCCATTGTTTTCTATCAGAGCAAAAATATAATTTTAAAGGTTTTCTAAAACTCTTGCTTCTTCCAAAAATTATAAATTATCTTTTGGTCATGCTTTGTTTTCTTCTGCATTTCATTTGTAGGTATTTTGAAGTTACTCTTTTCTTCTAGATTCATGTCTTAGGCATCCCTGGAATTACAACATTACAACAGCCCATTCAATTTTTTTTATTCATTCTTCTTACTTTCTGGACTAGGACATTCTATAAGAGTTAGACTCTCTGAACTTTTTTAGTATGGTTATCATGGTCTTGCATGGCTGCATCCTTTCTCATCTTGTATTGAGTTAAAGCTACAACACTTTGCCCCTGCTCTGTTCTAAATATCTGGCTTTAAGATTCCATCTACTGGGGAAGAGAGATAGTATTGTACAGTAGTCCTTTTATGATCCAGAAATCTAGTACTGAGCTCTTCACCACCGAATTAGGGTAATACTACCACCATGGTAGCTGAGACAAGGAGCTAGGTCTTAGATCGTTCATCTAGTGTCAAGAAGGGAGCTCTAAGCCCTGTTTTTTTGCTCTGTGTTGAGACCAATGTTTCTTCTCTGGGACTAGAACTATAGCACTGGGGCCTTTTTTTTGTCTCCAGAATCTGGTTTCATAATCTTACCAATTGTTCCAACAGTTCCTTCTCCAATCACTTGTCTAAAAGTACAATATATGATCTAATGCTGGAAAGATGCCGCATGATGTTTTCTTTCAATTTTGAATAATTATTTCATTTGCGATTCTCCTGAGATCTTTTGGGGGTAATTGTTGAGGAAACTATGCTCCTTCTATCTTGGCTGATCTTTTTTATTTTAAAAAAGTCTGACATGATCTCTCTCTCTCTCTCTCTCTCTCTCTCTCTCTCTCTCTCTCTCTCACACACACACACACACACACACACACACAAACATACACACACACTCACTTTTCATATTTGTAACCTCTCTCAGTATATTTGTAAAGCTCATGGATATGGAAATCTTTTTATTGGTCTTGATAAAAGTTCTGTCATATGAGGAATGTGGTAAAGTTAGCAAGTGGAAAGAGCTTCAGTTCTCAGTCAATCTCCCCGTTAGGGGATCTTCAATTGGCAGTCCCTATTTGAGACTCCCTAAGCAAAGAGTTGTCTTTAAGTTTCTTCAAGTGTAGTGTAAAGTCAATTTTCAGCTTTGAGAGAGGTGATGGAAGGGGACAATCCTACCTCAAGGGACTGAAAGGAAAATAATCTTAGAAGGCAGGAGAATGGACAACCTTCATGATGTATCAGTTCCCAGTTTGCTACTCTAGTGACTGGAGAGCTTCCCCTTCGGTGAAATTCAAGATTTCTCTCTTGGTTAAACTAAGCTACTTTTCTTCAATGTGAGAACTGTTTCCCTTTATATTCTGTTATTTATTCTTTTATGTATACTTTCTCATGTATCTGTTTTATTCTGATTTGGATAATAGTTTCTTTGTTATTCTTTATGTGTATTTATTATAGAACTGCCGTGAAGTGAGGAAGGAGTCAAACCTTAGATGTAACAAAGATGTACCTTTGACCCACAAAATGACAGTGATCAGAGAATGTTCCTCTCTTATTCTTTTAATGTTCCCCTTTTATTCTTGACACTTATTCTTTGATTTATGGCCTTCATACTTATTTAGTTTTTACTTAAACTCTATATTCCTTGTGGAATTATATCTTCTAAGGTACACACACTTAAACACACACATAAATAATCTCTCTTCCAACTTAAATATTTTTGTCTTTGCTATTTGGCAATTAAACATGTAAACTCTTTCAGGACAGTATAAATATCTTCCACTTTTAAAAGGGAATATTTTTAAGGATCTGATATTAACCTTTCTATGACCTATGACCCTTTTTGCCTTTTTAAAAATGAAAACAATATAATACATTATATCTATGTTATTTGTGTATAGTTAATAATGAGATTAATGTTGCTATCCAAATAATAAAAAACTTATATTAAGTCAATTCAGCTTGAGAACCACATAATAAATTGTTTCTTTCAATTTTATACTAAGAATTAATATATTAAATTGGTATAAGTTGCATCTTCAATCCCAATTCAAATTACCAGAAACTTAGGAAGATATGATATAGAATGAGTCATAATTCCAATGGCAAACCATCCTATATAGGCAGCAATGTACTCTAAAAAATTTCATGTAAATAGCCTGAAAAAATAAAATTTCTAGTCAATTTCAAGCTACTTTTGTTTTCTCTCAAAGATAGATGCACTTTCAATTTCATATATTATATAAATAATAATTCATCAGCATACATTTTTCTATTTGAACCAAAATAGTTTTGTAGCTATTACTGTTTTCACATATTTTGTACTTGATTGTTCTATTTATCTATTTTTATCTATGACTATCTATAACTATGACTGGAGAAACACTGGATCTATAATTATAGCAGAGTGACAGGACATAGAGAACTGCCTCCAATTTTATCCTAGGTGTCAGCTAAAAGGCCTGAAAAACAAATTGTATTAATTTTCAAAAGACTATCTGTTATGCATCCTCTCTCTTGAGTCAGGATTAACTAGGAAACAAATCCCAATAAAGATACTACATGTCCTATCCTATTATGTAGACAAGGGAGTTAATTATTCAAAGATTAAATGAAATAGCAAGGACAAAGGATGAAAAATAAAGACTTTTCAAGGACTCATATCTCTGTAATCCCACCACATTTCTAAAGCAGCATATTTTAGAGTAGAAAAAGTGACACTGCTACAAGAAAAATGTCAGCATTCTTTGAAAGAGCTTTAAATATTTGTGATGTAGAAGTATACTCGGTTTCAAGAAGCACTGAAAGTTGATGACACAAGAATATAAAGGTAAGGAAGGGTAATTAACTCTAGAGTCATCCTAGTAAAACTGAAAATGCTAAATCAGAAATCCCTGGGGGAAAGCACTGGATATTGAAAAGAACTACTTGATTTCTGACTTTCTAATTTGGATTGGTGATATGGTCATTGTATCTATGTGAATTTCAGAGCAAATAATCATTTTGTGACCATATTTTTTGTCTAAAAAATAGCGGTTACTATGTAGACAATAATTACTTGGGCTAAGAAAAAAATAGGCAAGTGACAAGAATCTAGTCAGGGATACATGAAGAGCAAGATAAAAACACATTTCTATATATTTTTAAACTTTTCCATTTTAAAACACAAAACATTATATTTTAATTACACACAAATTCCTTCCCTAATATCCTGACACACTTGATCAATGATACATGTAAAACCCAGTGGATTTGCGTGTTGGCTATGGGGGGGGGGGGAAGGGGAGAGGGAAAGAACATGAATCATGTAACCATGGGAAAATATTCTGAATAAATGTTTTAAATAAATAAAATCCTGACTCAACCACTACTATATCAGTTAATTAATCAACAAATTAGTATTAAATGTGTGTTATATGTCAAGTACTGGGCTACGAGGTAGGGATAAATGCACAAAAAAGGACCCTAAATATTGGGGAAGACAAAAAGAATATGTGTGAATATTTGAGTGTTGTAGTATAGAGAGAGGGGGTCATGATAGTTGTGTATGAAAACAAAGCATGAACATGAACATATATACATATGTGCATATGTATATGTATATACATAAACATAAATCATTTCCATATCATGGTTTTTCCCATCATAGTTTTGATGTGTCATGGGTTTGTATAAGAAATTAAATGGGAATTTTGATGAAGTTTTGCAGAAACTGCAAAAGACTCTTGAAGGCCAGAAGACAACACAGGAAAAAGTTTAGAAACTAAAAAAATGCATAAAATATGTATAGTATTATATACGAATATATTTTTATCATTTAATGCTATAAATATACATAATTTCTTTTTAAAGTTAAAATAAGAAAAATTTAAAGTTTGCAAATAGAACATGAATGCCAAAAAATTGTATATGGACTTTCCAGATCATGGAGGGGCCATACTTCTAACCTCTGTGATGTAGAAAGGATACCTCTGTAACTGTGTGTTATATTATATAGCAGGTACAATAAACTTTAAGTTAATGAAAACTAATAATACTAATACTAAATACTAAATAAATAATAAAATATATAACAAGAATCTAAATAAAAGGTAGTTAGGAAGGGAAGAAGATGGAAACTTGTCTAAAAACTCACAACAAGGAAATGAAGCTAGTCTGGCATGACCTACCTTTTCTTTTCTTTTTTCAATTAGTTAGCATTTAATATCCACTAACTCCCATCTCCCCTTTCATTAAAGAAAAAATTAAATTAAAAAAACCTTGCAACAAATATGCAGGCAATCAAAACTAATCTTCATATTAATCATATCCAAAAATATGTCTCACTCTACATCTTGGGATCAGAGCCTTTCTGTTAGGAGGTAGATAATGTGTAGATCATCACTGGTCCTCTGGAATCATGTTTTATCATTGAATAGGCGAGAGTTCAGAATTCTTTCTGGTATGACCTATTCTTTATAAAGGCATTAAAGCTCTATGCAATCATTTTTTCTTTCTAAATTAAAAGGAATCAATATATAGATAACTGATCCATGATCTTGAGAATACACTTTCTTTCGCTTTTGAAACTTGTAAATTTTCAAACATTTGTTTTCATTTAATCCAGTTCCATCCTGTTAGTTCTTCAAATACCAAGAAATATACTATAGAATTAACATAAGCAAATTTTTTGATAGGATATTCTGTATCATCTTTGTTTTCAGTTTTCTCTTAGCCAATTTTGTTCTGTAATAAAAAACCAAAAATCATTCTATTTTTATATAGATATCCTGATATCAAGTCAGTGGTTTTAAAACTGCCTTTAATTTCTTCTTGTTTCATGTATAATTTTGTATATGAACATAAATGTATTTATCAAGTGCTTATGTGCCAGTTAACATACAATTAATTAAGGATATGATATGTATAAAAAAGACACATTCTTTCCTCAAAGAACAGGGAAGTGACCAAGGAGTAGTATTAAAATTATAATATTATGAGGATTACTCTTTCTCAGAGCCTGAAGGAAGGGGAGGAGGGGGAGAGGAGACAGGGAAATGCCTGCAGAGAAATGCCTGAGATATTTTAGAAATGACATGATGAGCTTGGTTGTGGAAAAAGATAAGGCAAAAAGCTCATCATTAAAAAAAAAGAGTCAAAGAGGTCAGACTAATTTTGAGGCAGAGGAAGAGGAAGGAGAGGAGAACAAGGAAGACATAGAGGAGGAATTGGTCTTTTCATTCATCTTTGGTTTCATTTCATGAATTTCAGACTTCCTGACAAATATACTGGAGCACACACTTTTGTATTCTGCATCAAGTAGTTGCTTTTACTTCATCTCTCTGTCTTATTTAAAAACTATGTCAATCAGAGAATTTACTGTGCAACCACTTTGGTATTTTAAGAAGTCTCCCCATTTTGATTTTTTGGTAAACTTTCATTATTTTATAGTATCATTTTATATGAACATATTTATAGGTGTAGATATATGCATTTTTCAAATTAAATGTTCCATCAAAATAATAATTCTCCTCGAATAAATAATAAGTTAGACCATTATAATCATTTTGAACAATTATATTCTTTAATTTTTTTTTCAAAATCAGTTGAGTAATGCCTAAAAATGTAGTTTTATCACATTCACATGATTATTTCCTATCAAATTAACAAAAATGTCTTATGAATTTAGAAACTGCTAGACTTAAAGAAAACTTAGAGTCTATAAGACCTTGCAATATTTTTGAAACTATTTTTTATTCAAAATCCAGAAAAAAAGCTAAATAATATGAAGGAAAAAGTATCAAAGCATCAAGGGGGGAAAAAGTAGTAGAATTCAACATCATTTGACATTATAATTGTATAAAATTTTAAAATTTTCCATGTTTTACAGTTGTTTTAAAGCTATTTTGAGAATAAACATATAGTCACATGTGTTTATTTATGTATAAATATATATGAATTTGTGTGTCCATAAATATATTTGTGTGTATATATATATTTGTGTGTATATATATATATATATATGCCTATATGTATGTATTGGTGTGTGTCTCTCTATATATGTAACTTTCTTTGTAATTTGCAAGAACAAAGGATCAACATCAAGGAAAGTGAATGTTTACAAGAGGGTTCAACAAAAATCCTTGCATAAATTGGCAAATACAATTGAAAAAATTGGTATTATCATTTAGTAAATGCATATAAAGGTATGGTGAGCTATTTTTACCAAGTGGAATATTCAGTAAAAACCTTCTCAAAATAAGCTGAACTTTGAACCAGAATTTCCAATTACTATATCACTGAGATTAAATAACAAAAAATATAAAAAATGAATCATATTAAACTGTGTTTCTATCATTAAAATTATTGTTTACATTTTTAAATAGAGCAAAAAGTGTTTATATCATTAAATGTTATAAAATATTTTTCATTTTCATCTTATATTTTTATTTTCTTTCTTATGTATCTAAGAAATTTAATATTATATTAGTACAGTATTAGGTACAGACTTTTAAAAAACTTTTAGGAGACATGTAGGATTTGATGTTAAAAAGGTCAAGAGGAGTACTTTAAATATTCTAAAGGTTTTGGATTTATTCTATTATTTATGAAAATATTGTCTTATATTTTGGGGTTTTATACCTAATATTTTCAATTTATTTTATTTTCTTCCTTAAGGATTCATTGGATTGAGGGATCTTTAGGTAGAGGAAGAAATTTGTTTATTCATGTTTTTCAGATGTATTTCTGGAAAGTTTTCTTTCAGTGATGAAAGCATTTACATCACCTGTTTTTTATTGGTGTTTTATTTTTTGATAAATTACCTTGCATTTTGAGGTGACCTGGGATTATTTAGAGAGTACCTCACATTTACCCACCTTGCCAATATTACTTTTATTAATTAATTAATTAGTATTAATCAATTAGATTACATATTTAAAATATGTTCTTTTTATGCATTTGCTGCCCACTCTGTGACACAGAACATTTTCTAAGTATTATAAATAAAAAAGTAGGCTAGGGGGTTCCGGGTTAAGATGGCGGCAGAGTAAGAAGCAGCTCTTAACCTCTCCTGACCGAAACACACAAAACTCCTCAAGGGGACATAAAAACAAGTCCAGACGAACGGAGGAACCCCACAACAGGGCACAGCGTGGAAGGTACGTGGAATCGAGACATTTCCAGGCTAAAACGGGCTCTCCTTAAATCGCGAGCTGAGCAACCGCCCCACCCCCACCCCCTCCACACTCACCTATAGCTTCGAACCCAGCTAAAAAGAAATAGAGCAAGTTTGGGGCACCCATCGAGTCATCAGCAGCTCCTGGACCTGTTCCTGAGAGCAGCAAGACTTAGGACCCCATTAAGTCAAGAACGCACGCGAAAGCTGAGCGCGTGGGAGCAGAGAGTGGACGCTGGGCGCGCAGAGTGCCCGCTGAGCAGAGGCGTGGGTGCCGGCTGAGCAGAGGCGTGGGTGCCGGCTGAGCAGAGGTGTGGGTGGAGGCAAACACAGCCAGGAACTAAAGCCTAAGTGGGGAACCAGTGCAGACGGGTATACGACTGTGGAAGCAGCGCCCTGAGACTTGTAAAGAAACCTCCTGCAGAGGATCAAGCAAGGGAATCCACCAGGGGGCTTGACCTTGGAAAAAACTAGAACTCAGACCTCAGGAGCCAATAGATCTCAGACAGACACTGAGAGCGAGGATAAACCTGAGAAGCTGCTGGGCTAATGATGGCTAACCAGTTACAGGAAATTCAGAAGAGAAAGAATAATAACAAAAAAAAGAAGTCTT
>NC_058135.1:154181799-154182079 GCF_016433145.1 Gracilinanus agilis
AAATCAATCCCTAAAGGCTAGAATTGAGCAAGTAGAAACTAATGATCTCTCAAGACAACAAGAACAAATAAAACAAAGCCAAAAGACTGAAAAAATAGAAGGAAACATGAAATATCTCAATGAGAGAGTGACAGACCAAGAAAACCGGTCTAGAAGAGACAATTTGAGAATAATTGGTCTTCCAGAAAAACCAGAAATTAATAAAAACCTGGACTCTATACTAACAGAAATAATTCAGCAAAATTGCCCTGAAGTCCTACAACAAGAGGGCAATATAGAC
>NC_058135.1:154182178-154183481 GCF_016433145.1 Gracilinanus agilis
CAACAATCAGGATCACACAGGATCTGGCAGCCTCAACACTAAAAGACTGCAAAGCGTGGAATACAATATTCAGAAAGGCAAGAGAGCTGGGCCTGCAACCACGGATCAACTACCCATCAAAATTGACTATATATTTCCAAGGGAAAGTATGGGCATTCAACAAAATTGAAGAATTCCAGGTATTTGCACAGAAAAGACCGGGGCTAAATGGAAAGTTTGATATCCAACCACAAAAATTGAGAGAAACCTGAAAAGGTAAATAAGATACAGAGGGGAAAGAAAGAAAACTTATAATTTTTAAATTTGCCTTTTTAAGGGCCTCAGTGAGATCTAATTATCTGTATTCCTTTGTAGAGAAATATTATGTTTAATTCATTGTAGTGAACTCTATTCACTATTATAATATTCACTATTATAGTAATCAGAAGAATAATTAACAGGGTGAGGGTGGAACACTAAATAATCTAAGAAGGCATGGGGGATGGGAAAGAGGGGGAGAATAGCAGGGGACACCAAGAGAAACTTGAGCGAATAAGAAAATAGAATATTCTATTACACACAAAGAGGGCATGGGAGAGAGAGGGGACAAATACTATTATAAGAAGGAGAGGAAGAGAGCATAAAGAGGTAATAATCAAACCTTACTCTCAGTGTAATTAACCCGGAGAGGGAAGAGTAGCTATACTATCCATTGGGAAATAAAACTCTTATCTTACCCTTCTGAGGAAGTTAGAAGGGATAAACCAAGGGGAGCAGGGGAGTGGGGAGAACAAAAAAAGGGAGGGGAGAAGGGGGAGGGAATTCATAAGACCTTTAAAAACAAAAAGGAGGGGGGGAAATAAGGGAGGGGGTAGAAAGGGAAGTCAATCAAGGGAGGGGATAAGGGATAGGGTCTTTACAGCGAGCCACTGGTTTTAAAGGAGATAGCTTAAGGAGAAGGGGTAGGAAGGGGGGAGGATTTGAAAATGTCAGCAAATGCACAACTGATGATTATAACTCTGAATGTGAACGGGATGAACTCGCTCATAAAACGGAAGCAAATAGCAGAGTGGATTAGAAACCAAAATCCCACCATATGTTGTCTACAAGAAACACATATGAGGCGGGTGGACATACACAAGTTTAAGGTTCAGGGTTTGAGCAAAATCTTTTGGGCATCAAATGAGAAAAAGAAGGCAGGAGTGGCTATTATGATTTCTGACAAAGCCAAAGTAAAAATAGATATGATTAAAAAAGACAGGGAAGGTCATTACATCCTGATTAAAGGCAGTATAAACAATGAGGAAATAACACTGCTCAATAT
>NC_058135.1:154183577-154184274 GCF_016433145.1 Gracilinanus agilis
CCTAGAAAAATTAGATCTAATTGATATGTGGAGGAAAATAAATAGGGACAAAAAGGAATACACCTTCTTCTCAGCTGCACATGGCACATTCACAAAGATCGACCATGCTATAGGGCATAGAATCATTGCAAACAAATGCAAAAGAGCAGAAATAATAAATGTAACCTTCTCAGATCATAATGCAATAAAAATAATAATTAGTGAGGGCACTTGGACAGGAAAATCAAAAACTAATTGGAAATTAAATAATATGATTCTTCAAAACCAATTTGTCAAAGAAGGAATCATAGAAACAATCAACAATTTCATTGAAGAAAATGACAATGATGAGACATCCTACCAAAATCTGTGGGATGCGGCCAAGGCAGTACTCAGGGGGAAATTTATATCCCTGAGTGCATATATTAACAAATTAAGGAGGGCAGAGATCAATGAATTGGGCATGCAACTCAAAAAATTAGAAAGTCAGCAAATTAAAAATCCCCAGATGAAAACTAAATTAGAAATACTAAAAACCAAGGGAGAAATTAATAAAATCGAAAGTCAAAGAACTATTGAATTAATAAATAAGACTAGGAGCTGGTACTTTGAAAAAACAGATAAAATAGACAAAGTACTGGTCAATCTAATAAAAAAAAGGAAAGAAGAAAACCAAATTGATAGTATCAAAGATGAAAAGGGAGACCTCACCTCTAAT
>NC_058135.1:154194093-154259729 GCF_016433145.1 Gracilinanus agilis
TGTAACAAGTATATGATTTTTAAACATCATTGTTTATTGTTTTAAAATGTGTTATTAGAAATTATGGTACTCTATTTGAATGAACATTGTGAATCTGCTATTTTGTAAAACCCATTTACACTCACAGAAAATGAATCTCATTTTTGGGTAAAAAAACCCTCATTAGTTCTAAGCTATATATATATATATATATATATATATATATATATACACACACACACATATATATTTATTTATTTTAAAATATTATTTTATTTAATTAGAGCAATTGATTTTTCCTTTTCTCATCTCATACTAGAAGTACATATATAATCATTATTTATCCTTTATTTTTATTTTACAGTGATATAAGCTTAAGGCAAATTTATATTTGCTATAATGATGCATACCTGAATAGTCTTAGACTTTGGGAACCTGCCATAGATTGTTAAATGCTATGGGACTGTGATTAATGCTTCTGTCTGATTCCAGGAGAAGGGAACACAAGAGCAGTTAATAGTGCTAAGAAAGCACAAGGTCATGGAGACTTGACTGAGAATCTGCATGGATTGCAGAAGTCTATGCCAATACTTAAGGGCTTGAAAATGAGGTTTGAGTTCTGGAGTCCCAGTCTTTTCTAACACTTTAGAGGACAAGGGTCCCTTTTAACTTAGATTCCTAGTAAAGCACCTAAGATTGGTTATTTATTGGCTCATTCCCTGAGAAGTTGAAGGTGAATCAGGCCTTATTTCTCTATATATAGAGAGATAAGCAATTTTCTATAAGTCCTGGCCCTGAATGTGTAATAGCAAACTGCTGCTTAAATCACTTTCATATATATAGAGAGAGAATGGCAATTTTCTATAAGTCCTGGCCCTGAATGGGTAATAGCAAACTGCTTAAATCACTTTCATTGGGCCTTGATTCAAAGGCCTGTTATAAGTTTATTTTCCCTACATTTTTTGCACATTTTACATTTCATTTGCAAGTTAATTTTTCTCCTTTTATTTGAATTTTATTCTTTTTATTTTTTTTTATTATTTCTTTTGCCAATTGATTTCATACAACCCCTGTGACTCAGCCATGCATCCTTAGCTGACCTGAGGTACCCTTTTCAGGAGAGTAATGTGTTATTTAAAATTTTCCTCAGGGGGTGTGTGTGTTAAGTTTTTATAATCATAATGTCTGAATTATAATCTATAATGCAAGTTAATTTTTACTCCTTTAGGAGTAATCTCAGGGGGGTAATGTATAATTCTCAGAAGAAAATGTATGTTTTATAATCTATAATGCAAAGTTTAAATTCTTTGAGAATAATTTCAGGATAAGTATTGTGCCATCTCCCTACACCATGAAGATCCAAATTTGAACTTTGGGGTGCAGATGATTTGAACTATGGGGAGTTGAATGAGTTGAATACATTTGTTTTGAATGTATACTCTTATCTCAATAGGAGACTGCCCCAAATTGGCTTTTTGTCAATGTGGCTAGCTTGTATCCTCTTTTCTTTTGGTTTAAGATCCACTGAAAAAGACCAGTCTTTTTCACCAGATCTCAGGGGGTAATGTGTTATTTAAAAGTACTAGGGTTCTATTTGGAAGGATTGAGCCTCAAAATATGTGGTGTTTCATAAACTTCCTGTGGATATTTTAGGGGACTTTGGAAAACTACATTCCCCATGATCCAATGTGTTTCCAGTTTCTGGTTCTTGGACGTGGGGACATCAGAGATGTCCCCACTTATAGGACAGCTTAAATTCGGAGGTTGGGCTTGAGACGTCTTTTTTTTGGCTACGTAGTGAGGATGGGCACTGGTGGTAACTTTGAAGGGCTTTTACCAGGCATATGGTCTAATGATTTATCTCTATCAGCATGGCATTTATTAAAATACTATTCTCCCTTTTAATCTCAGCCTTCATCATTTTTAAAAATAACAATCTCTTTGGGGTACAAACCCAATAATTGTATGGCTGGATCAAAGGGCAGGCATTCTTTTATAGCCCTTTGAGCATAGTTCCAAATTGCCAGCCAGAATGGTTGGATCAGTTCACAATTCCACCAACAATGCATTAATGTCCCAGTTTTGCCACATCCCCTCCAGCATTATTATTCTCCCCTTCTTTCATTTTAGCTAATCTGCTAGGTGTGAGGTGATACCTCAGAGTTGTTTTAATTTGCATTTCTCTAATTATTAGAGATTTAGAACACTTTCTCATGTGCTTATTGATACTTTTGATTTCTTTATCTGAAAATTACCTATTCATGTCTCTTGCCCATTTATCAATTGGGGAATGGCTTGATTTTTTTATACAATTGGTTTAACTCCTTGTATATTTGAGTAATTAGACCCCTGTCAGAGTTTTTTGTTGTAAAGATTTTTTCCCAATCTGTTGTTTCCCTTCTGATTTTGGCTACATTGTTTTTGTTTGTACAAAAGCTTTATAGTTTGATATAATCAAAATCATTTATTTTACATTTTGTAATTTTCTCTAACTCTTGCTTGGTTTTAAAATCTTTCCTTTCCCAGTGTGAACATAGAATAGTTTACTTGTCAGATCTCTGGGAATGCAAAGATTTGAAATTAATATATTTTCTATCCTTGCCTAGTCCACTCTATTTGAAGTTTTGGTGTTTGAGCATTTCCTAGTCTTTACCTTTAATAATTAATACCTAACAAGTTCTTTTGAGTCTAGCTCTGTAATATTTCTCACATAATGCCCATCCTAAATTTCCCATTGTCATCTGCCTGGTATAGGTTCTCATCTCCAGTCTGGGCTATTACGTGTTCTATTTTTCAATGGTACTCCTGCTTCTTTTGGCCTGCATAACTTATGCATAGATCTAGTCAAGTCACTGCTCTACTCAGGAAATCTTAAATGGACACAAAATGTCCCTTAATTTCTTCCTGCTTTGCCTGACATTCACTGCCCTCTCTAATGAGATACAATCTACCATTAATGCCTCCTGTCATTCAACTGCCATCCATAGATTTTTAATCCAGCCAAACAAGGCTGTTCCCATATAATCATCTCACATTCCTGCCTTCCTGCCCTCATTTATTATTAGTTGTGACTGATATTCCCATTCAATACGCTATATAATATATATATATATATATATTGCTTAAAATCTACCTTGAATGATACTTTTTCCAAAAAATCTTTCTTAATAATTAAATTTTCTCTCTCTGCCTTCAAAAATTGTTTGCCTCCCCCTAAACACATTTTATGCTAATCCTATTATGTACATAGTATATCTTTCTCCTAACTTGTAAGAACCATAGGGGCAGGGACTTTAATATTTTAACTTTTATTCTCATCCAAGAGAGATCAAAGAACAAGAACTTAATAAAGGTTGCTGAATTCAATTGCACTAATATTTCTTTCAGAAATATTCAAGGTGACTAATCCATCTTATTCCATCACGATAACTCTTGTAAGTTACATGACCCTCATTATTAACCCTAGTTGATTAGCCTAAATACAGTATACTGCATAGTCTTCCTTCCAAATATTCACAAATAGTGCAATATTCCCCATATCTATGGTTACTTTAAATGATTGACCAAGGCGATTTATTTTCCATTTTTTCTACTATTTTTAAAAGAAGTAACTTTCTCTTGGTTAGACAGAATTAAATAGAATTATGATAGAATTGATGAATTAAGGGCAAATACAATTAATAGAGTATAGCAAATACAAATAATAGAGTATATTCCATCACACAGATGTTAGCATTTTAGTGATGGTTAAAATGGTTCCAAAATAAACTGCCCATAAAATTCATTTGATTGTTCATAGCCTAAAGCTGGTCTTTCTATTCATATTTATTTGATATATTACTTAGTTTGCAAATGGATTGGTAAGTGGAAGAGAAACCATATGGTTGGGTTACATGCAGGTTACAATCAAGGAGAAAAAATTAGAACACTTACTGCGGAATTGTAATTTAGAAAAAAATAGATTTTGAAAACTCATGTTATTTTGTACTGTAAACATAATGTTTTCCTCTAACTAAGGAAAAAGGCAAATTAAATATAAGGAACATACGTGCATGAAGTCATTTTAGATTATATGTCATGATTTTGCTTTTGTTGTTTTAATAAACCATAGATTTTTTAAAAATTGAATCTCAAGTATTTTTACAGAAATATTTTTTATTTGTATTTGGGATTAAAAGACATGGATTAAAAGTCTATCTTTTCCTGTAAGTAGCTGTGTGGCCTTGGGCAAGTAATTTCATTTTCTGGAACTCAGAAGTTTATAATATTTTCTATAAAGAACTGATTTTTGGTTTTGTACCTGTGGCAGTAAGCAAAGTGACATATTGAATAGACAAGAAATATATTAAAAAAACTGAATTGAATCAAGAAATTCAGAAATAGATTAAAGGATCTTTAAAATGCATTCCAGGTCTAATCCTATGATTCAAAGCACATACATGTGTATAACTCATGAATATACAAATATATATGTACACATACATATAAATATCCATATTGTTGTTAAGCTGTTTTTCAGTTGTTTCTGAAATCCATTTCAGGTATTTTTGGCAGAGAAAGTGGAGTGGTTGCCCTTTCCTTCTCCAATTCATTTTATGGATGAGAAAACTAAGGCAGAGTTAGTGACTTGTCCAGTGTCTTACTCCTACTAATTGTCTAAGGCCATATTTGAAGTCTTCCTAACTCTAAGCATAGCATTCTAGCCACTGTGCCACTTAGCTATTCTAAGAATGTGTATAAATATATACATACCTTTTCACATCTGGGCATTTGCAACACATATGTATGCTACTTCTCTTTCAGCTCTAATGATTTATTTCCCAGAATTGATTCACCCTGTCTAAACAGTCTTCTTACCTTAGATGTATCCTTTACCATTATTTTTCATTACTTTCCCACCCTGGAATATCCATCTCTCTTTCTCTATAGTCCCTTCTAATGAGAAGATCAGTTCCTCCAGGAGTCATCATTTTAAGGAAGAGAACATGCAGTCATATTCACACCTTCACTCTTCTCTTGTCCTTCTGCACTTCTTTCTCCATTATGTCCTTAATAGATGCCTCTACTTCTTACCCAGATGTTCACTTTCTTTTTATAATTCATTTCCTCCCCATTAGAATGTAAGTTCCATGAAGGCAATCATTGTCTCTTTTTTGGTTTACATTCCTAGCTTTTTGCACAGTGCCTTCTACAAAACGATCACTTAATAAATACATTTTGATGTGATGACATACTACATACATTATGTCAATCTTCTTTCTTTCCTTGATTTCCTTGCTTTCCTCTCTCTGATTTTTATCCTTGGTAATTCCATCCAATTGCAGAGATTTCTGTTTCACCTTCATTTAAATAGATATAAAATTTGATTCAATTCAAACAACTAAACTTTAAATTTAATATGACCAAAATGGAATTTATTATTTTTCTTCAAAAACTCTCCCCTCCTCCTCCTCCTCCTATCTTCTCTATTTCTACCAAGTGCTCCATTATACTTCTAGTCACCAACACTTAGAACCTAGGTATCACCTTCTATTTCTCATTTTCATCCTGCTCCATAACTAAACTGTTGCTAAGGTCTATCCATCTTTCATCTGCAACATTTTTTTTATCATAGATTTGTTCCTTAAAAACCTATTCACCTCATCTTTCCAAACTCGTCCACCTTATATTCTCACTGCCCACATACTTTAGAATTGAGTAGCATTGACCTCTTTGCTATTTCTAGAATAAAATACTCCATTTCCCGACTCTGGACTTTTTCACTGACTATGTCTCATACCTGGAATTCTCTCTCTTCTGTCCCTTCAACTTAATTCTCATTATTTAGCTCACATATTTATTACTTAAAGCCTACATTATTGTAGTAACCTCCTAACACACCCTTCTTGTGTCTCTAGTTTTCAAATAACCATATGATGTATATGTATTGATTCTATGTTATATGAACAATATATAATCACCCTGCTGAAAGTCGTGAAGTATTTGCAATGGTACAAGACTCTGTCTAGGACATGAACTCTTTAAATAGGGTTTATTTTGATGATTCAGTACTTTAGTGAGCTTGTTAATGAGAATATGACCTGTTAGTGTTTATTGTAATTCATATATGATTTTATCCCTGATTTTTGTCTGTGTCTTCCTACAAATTCTCCTTAAAGCATCTACATAATAATCTTAAAGCCTTCCTCTAATTCTTTTAACATTTACATCATTGGGTTGGGAGTATCAGAATATCAGTCAGGCTCTCCAACATTAATCTCTCAATTTCAATATATTACTAGCACAACTCCTTTTCTCTCAATATAGTCCTCAATTGATATCCTTTGTACTATTTTTAGGTGCATTTTATTGTTGATAATAGCCTAATTTACTTATGCATCACGTTAATGCCTTTATTGTCCTTTTGGTCCATCACAATTATGTTTCCTTAGAATTTGCCTTATGCTGTCATCTTCAGCCATCCCATTTTATGGGGAGAATATTTATATGGATAAAGTTGGTTTTTACAGCATGGGGAAAGTTAGGATCATTTAAAATACTGAACAACATGGACAGGAGGAGCTAATATGATAAAAATGACCATTTTACCTAAATTAATTTACTTATTTAGTGCTATACCTATCAAACTACCAAAAAAAACTTTTTTACTGAATTAGAAAAAAACTATAACAAAGTTCATTTGGAAGAACAAAAGACCAAGAATATCAAGGTAAATAATGAAAAAATATGAAGGAAGGGGGTACCAGATCTTAAACTGTACTATAAAGCAGTAGTCATCAAAACAATATGGTACTGGCAAAGAGACATAAGGGAGGACCAGTGGAGTAGACTTGGAGTAAGCAACCTCAGCAAGACAGTCTATGATAAACCCAAAGAACCCAGCTTTTGGGACAAAAACCCACTATTTGACAAAAACTGCTAGAAAAACTGGAAAACCATATGGGAGAGATTGGGTCTAGATCAACATTTCCCACCCTATACCAAGGTAAATTCAGAATGGGTGAATGACTTGAATATAAAGGAAGAAACTATAAGTAAATTAGGTGAGCACAGAATAGGATACTTCTCAGATCTCTGGGAAAGGAAAGATTCTAAAACCAAACAAGAGTTAGAAAAGATTACAAAATGTAAAATAAATAATTTTGATTACATTAAACTAAAAAGTTTTTGTACAAACAAAACCGATGCTGCCAAAATTAGAAAGGAAGCAACAAATTGGGAAAAAATCTTCATAACAAAAAAACTCGGACAAAGGTCTAATTACTTAAATTTATAAGGAGCTAAATCAATTTTACAAAAAATCAAGCCATTGCCCAATTGATAAATGGGCAAGGGACATGAATAGGCAATTTTTCAGATAAATAAATCAAAACTATCCATAAGCACATGAGAAAGTGTTCTAAATCTCTTATAATTAGAGAAATGCAAATCAAAAAAAAAAACTCTGAGGTATCACCTCACACATAACAGATTAGCTAACATGACAGGAAAGGAAAGTCGTGAATGTTGGAAGGGATGTGGCAAAATTGGGACACTAATGCATTGCTGGTGGAGTTGTGAATTGATCCAACCATTCTGGATGGCAATTTGGAACTATGCCCAAAGGACTTTAAAAGACTTTCTGCCTTTTGATCTAGCTAGAGCACTGCTTGTTTTATACCCCAAAGAGATGATAAGGGAAAAGACTCGTACAAAAATATTTATAGCCACACTATTTGTGGTGTCAAAAAATTGTAAAATGAGGGAATGTCCTTCGATTGGGGAATGGGTGAACAAATTGTGGTATCTGCTGGTGATGGAATACTATTGTGCTCAAAGGAATAATAAACTGGAGGAATTCCATGTGAACTGGAATGAAGTCCTGGAATTGATGCAGAGTGAAAGGAACAGAACCAGGAGAACATTATACACAGAGACTGATACACTGTGGTACAATTGAACATTAATGGACTTCTTTACTAGCAGCAGTGCAAGGATCCAGAGCAAGGCTGAGGGACTTATGAGAAAGAAAACTAGGCACATTCAGAGGAAGAACTGTGGGAGGAGAAACACAGTTGTTTTTCAACTGCTTGAACACATGGGCTGATGGGGATATTATTGGGGATGCAGACACTAAACGATAACTCTAGTCCAAGTATCAATAGTATGGAATTAGGTCTTAATCAATGATATGTGTAAAACCCAGTGGAATTGTGTGTCAGCTTCAGGGGGTGTGGGAGAGCTTGGGGGAGAGGGAAAGAAGATGAAACGTAACTATAAATATTCAAAATAAAAATAAAAATAAATAAACTATTAGGAAAGAATAAAAAAGATGAAAAAAATAAAATAAAATACTGAGCATATAAACAGATGCAATATATTGTGATGCCTTCTATTTAATTCTGATTCCAGAATAAGTCTAGTTCTTGTCTCAGATAGATGTAGTAACAGACTGTTCATTCAACTGCATATCAGAATTTGGACAATTGCTATTTTCTTTTTTCTCTTGTGTGGCTTTATTTTATTTGCTATAGGTAATTTTGAGAAGCCTCTGAAGCATTTGGAAGTTTGATGCAATAAACATAATGCTGTGGAAAAGAAGCATCTGCATGTTCTAAATACAGAATTCTTTTTCTACTTGGAAACAGCAGGGCATACTCTATGATAATGGTAGGTAACTTTGTTTTGTATATATCTTTTTGTTTTAAGACTCAATTGAGGAAATATTTTCATCTCCCAATTTTCCTTGCTTTTAATGTTCTCTCCTCAAACTGCATGCTATATACCTGTGAAGTTTCTGTATCAACTGAATACAAGCTCTTTACTTATGCTTTTTACATTTTTCTTTGGTATCCTTAGCATCTAACAATTCATAATCTAGTGAATGCTTAATAATGTTTAGTTCAATTTAAATGGAGATAATCAGAGATCACTTTTGTAGAAAGTTATCTCTGTGGTCGTAACTATAAAGAAAACACATGTGACAGTAATGTTTCTAAGTTACATATAAAGGGATCATGGAATCAGAACACTCCTAATTTGTACTCTATATCAGGTATTCTATGTTTACAAATATGTCCCCATTCAATTGAAATATGAGTTTAGAGGGGAAGAAGGATTGTCTTAGGCTGAGATAACACATAAAGTATGCATAAGGTGGTGGCATTTGATCCAGACATAAGGATGTGTAGGATTTCAGTAGGTGAAATAGCAAAGGGTAGAGAAGAATAAAAATTCTAGTTGTGGGATAAAAACACAAATTTTGTTTTTAGGAGCAAGAAAAATTCATACTGCCTAGCAAAGCACAGGATTTGCTTTGGAGAGACATGGGATAATAAGTGTAAGAAGCTATATTAGGGTTAGATTGTGGGGGACCTTGAATGACAAATAAAGATTGGGTCCTATCCTTGAGGCAATGAAATCAAACAGAAGTTGTTGGAAAAGAGAGCAAAAGGAAGAAAAAGGGAGGAAAAGGAAGGTGTTTATGGAAGCTTAATCTGCCATTAGAGAGCAGAGTTGAATAAGGAGAGAACCTGTAAGAATATTAATTGTGGGATAATTGCTAACTGTAGCGGTGAGTTTTCTCACCAATAAAATCAGTTTAGACCCTCTTACTCATCTTTGCTTCCCTCCTCTAAGTAAAAGGATAAAGTCAATACAGTATAAATATATAGAAAGAGAAATAATTGCATTAGAAATCTGTTTTCCATGACAAAACATAGTACAATTAAAAAAAAAAGGTGGCTGATTTTTTGTTAGAAGAAATACACTTTGATTAACATATCTGAAGTTTTCCTGACAGCTTATACAGAAGCAAACATTAATTTCCCTAGTGTGTGAGAAGTGGGGGTGGGGTGGGGGAAAGGGAGAGAAATCATTAGATAATCCAAACAAGAAGATGGAGGGTGAAGTAGAAAGATGAATTTTAGAGTAAACCAGAACAGGGAATTCCAACAAGGTGGCTGAATGAAAGGTTGTGCCTAAGTCCAGATTCCTTCAATCATCTCAAAGTAGAAGGAAACACTCCAAATAGAGTAAAGGAAAAACAACATTCAACAAAGAAAGAAGAGAAAATAACTTGTCATAGGAAACAAATTATAGAAAAACGAGTAAAAAGAATGAAAAAAAGTAAAAAAAATAAGCTATTAAATGAGAAATAATTAAAGGTAAAAATGCCTGATAAAAGGAAAGCACTACACTCATAATCATAAAATTATTAGAAAAAAATATTGAATATTTGGACAATTACAACAACATCAAGGATTGAGTAGATATATGATATAATTAAAAAGAAATAAAGGTGAATATTAGAAATCACAGCAATAATATCAGAAAGATAAAACAAAAATTTAAATAGAATTACAGTTTAAAATAAGTAGAATTAAATTTAAATAAAAACAAAAGAGAAGCTTTCATACCAGCAGATTCTCTGAAAAATTCAATTTAATAAGCATTCATTAAGCATTCATTATGAATCAAGCACTTGCCTAGACTTTAAGACTACAAAGACAAAGCTGAAATAGTACTTGCAATCAGGAAATTTAAATACTAATATGACAAATAATTTAAACAGAATATATATGTATGTGTGTGTGTGCGTGTGTGTGTGTGTGTCTCTCTCTGTGTGTATTTACATGAGGGTGAACAACATAAGTATAATATTAATGATCATAGTAAATGAGGATAATTTGAATGTTACAAATATTAAAAATTCTACAGTTATGATAAAGTTGGTGAATTAAGAGAGATATGGATTTATATGAACTAAAGCAAAATGAAATAGTCAGAATTGGGAAAGAGATATACGCAAAGGTTAGAATAATATAAATAGAATGATGAATACAAGGAAATATTCAAAACTGAATGATTCAAAATTGTGGAAAATGATATTGGCACCAAAAGAAGAGATACGAAAAAAATTACTTCAACCTCCACCTCTTTATAAATGTGCGTGGGCAAAGATGTGAGGACCTGCATATGTCAAACTTTTTTCATGTGTTAAAAATTCCATGTTGGAGAACTTTTTATTTCTATTTTTAATATTCTTATAGGGGATGTAAATGACCCCAAAACATTGGGAATGGAAAAAATTTGTATTAAATAAAAACACTTAGTGGAATGTTTGAAGTAAGAAAAAGAATTGTATATGAAAGTGAACAATATTATATCTTTAAAGAAATTCTATAAAACAATTATGAATAGAGAATTATAGTAGGAATTTGATACAAAGTCATAATATGCAGTGTTGTGTAGAAGGAGATGAAATATTTTATGAAAGTGGATTTAGAGGGGCAGCTGGGTGGATCAGTGGATTGAGAGTCAGGCCTAGAGACAAGAGGTCCTAGGTTCAAATCTGGCCTCAGACACTTCCCAGCTGTGTGACCCTGGGCAAGTCACTTGACCCCCATTGCCCACCCTTACCACTCTTCAACCTAGGAGCCAATACAAAGAAGTTAAGCGTTTAAAAATTAAAAAAAAATGAAAGTGGATTTAGCAGGAAAATAGAATATGTAAGCGGGTGGTAGTGAACAATCAATCTATAAAAATAGGTTAGAATCAACACATGGTATTGAATGCCTGACCTAAGCATATGGGTTTAGAAAGTAAAGTGATATATTCAGTTCTATCTTTTAAGAATATAAATTTGGCAAGTGCATGGAAGATAAATTAGAGAGAGAAAAGACTGAAAACAGGGAGATTATTAAAAATTATATTGCACACTATTCCAAGATAAAATGAGTGCTTTAATTATGATGATGGTTTTGTAAATAATATATACAAAATGTATGATGGAGTTAGAATTAACAAACTTTATAGTTTGTTGTTTCAGGATGAGTTGAAGAGTTAAGGATGACTCTTAAGTTGCAAAACTGCATGACAGAAAGGAAGGTAGTAACCTAGAAAAAATGCAAATATTTGAAAAAGAAAAGAAAAAAAATCAATAGAAATATATCAAAAACATATAAAAAAGGAAATTATATTTATCTGAAGAGATTGATGTGAAAACATTAAGAACTCACTAAAATAATTAGAATATTAAAGCAAAGTTAGTTAACAAAGGTAAATGAAAGATAAGGAAATATACACTGAGTACCTACTGGCAGAAACTATGCATAGATCAATATCTTACACTCTATATCAAGAAGATAATGTCAAGACATAAAGAGAGTCACCATGAGCAAACTAGGGAAAAATGGAATAGTATACCTGTCAGATCTATGGATAAAGGAAGAATTTGTGAACAAACAAGAGATAGAGAACATTACAAGATGTAAAAAAGGATAATTTTAACTACATTAGATTAAAAAGGTTTTGCAGAAGCAAAATCAATGCGTCAAGATTAAAAGGAAAATAGAAACTGTTGTGGGGATGGATTCAAAGCAAGTGTCTCAGACAAAGGTCTCATTTCTCAAATATATAGAGAACTGAGTCAAATCACTGGCAAAAAAACATTCCCCAATTGATAAATGGGCAAAGGATATGAAGAGTGAGTTTTCAAAAGAAAAATTCAAATATATAGTTATATGAAAAAGCTCCAAATCACTGTTGAGTAAAGAAATTCAAATTAAATCAAATCTAAAGTATCACTTCAAACTAAGCATATTGACTAATATTACAGAAAAGGAAAATGGTAAATGTTGGAAGGGATATGGGAATATTAGAACATTAATACATTGTTGATGGAGTTTGTAACCAATTCAATCATTTTGGAGATCGATTTGGAACTATACACAATAGGATAAAAAATTGTGCACATTATTTCATCCAGAAAAAATTAATTTCTGTATCCCATAGATATTTTTAATTGATGGGGGTTGATTAATTTTTAAAATAATATTTATAGCTGATCTTTTTGTGGTGGTAAAGAACTGGAAATCGAGAGGATGACCATCAATTGAGGAATGGCTGAACAAGTTATGCTACATGATTGTGATGAAGTCCTACTATCAGGCTATAAGAATTAATGAGGAAGATGCTTTCAGAGAAACCTGGAAAGACTTACACGAATTGATAAAAAGTGAAGTAAGTGGAACCTGAAAAATGTCATTCACAGAAACAGCAATACTGAATGATGATGAACAGTGAATGTTTAGGTATTCTCAGCAATAAGATGATCTTAGACAATTATGAAGGAGTAAAGATTAAAAAATATTACTTATCTCCAGGGAAAGAACGAATGGAATCTAAATGTAGATGGAAGTACATTATTTTTACTTCATTTTATTTATGTCTGTTTTTTAATATGTCTTGCACAGAATGAAAAAATTGAAAATATGTTTTACATATATTATATGTATATACATGATATCACATGTATAACCTATAACAAATTATTTACCAACTCTGAGAGAGGGAGTGGAGGGAGGGAGACAATCTGAAATATAATATGTTAAAAAAGAATGACAAAAATTATCTTTACGTGTAACTGGGAAAAATAAAATATTGAAAGGTAAAATAAATAAACAGATAAATGAATAAACAAACAAACAAACAAACAAATAAATAAAGAGGCTACTAATTCAAACAAAGGAAGAACAAGTAGACATTTTGCACAGAAGACATAGAAAGCATAAGAATTTAAAATAGGTATTAACCCAAAATATCTATTTTGTTCCCAAAGCATTGGCAAGTCACTGAATCTTCTTTAGCAAAATGGTGCCAAAGTCATACTTGAATTTTTAGAATATTAGTTTGGAAGTAGAATGGAAGATAGGTTGGAAAAGGATGATAATATTTAAATAAAAATCAATAAGGACTCTAATGAAATAATCCAGTGAGAGGTGATAATAGCTTTGGCTAAGGTTCTACAAGAAATGAGATGGGAGGAAGTGATGTAATGGAAGCAGAACCAATAAAATTTGATAACTAATTAGATATGGAGAAGGAAGAGTACTGTTATGTATCAAGGATGGCTCTTGAATGCAAAGCTGAATGACTGGAAGAATAGTGGTACCCTTAACAGAAAGATGGATATTATAAGAGGGGTCATTTTAGAGAAAACAATGTTGAGTCTCATTTTGTCTTTGTAATATCTGTTGGACTTTTCAGGTGGAGTTATCTAGCATAGATATCTGAGATACTGATATGGAGCCTGAGAAATAGATTAAGACTGAATAGGTGCCCCTGTAAGGATAGAGATGATAGCTGAATCCATGGCAGCTGAGTAGATCATCAAAGATAAAGTATGTGAATAGGTAGAGCTAGCTCAGAATAGAGATGCACCTAAATGTAAAAGTATAAATGAAAAACCACCAGAGGAATTCAAGAAATATTGGTCTGCCATTTATTAAGAAATTGCAGCAGAACATCCAGGACAGATGAAATTCCTCAATGCAAAATATAGGATGCTTTTTTTTTGAAGAAAGAGCAAGGATCTCAGTCACAGGATAGAAGAATACTTAGTCGGGAGTAAGATATAAACTGGAAAGGTGAAGGAGGATTGAAGGGAATGAGCTTTTGAAGGTTTCCGAGACACCAAAGAAAGGGTTTTGTATTTGATCCTGGTGGTGACAGGAAGCCACTGGAATTTATTGTGAAGGGGATATGAGGTACAGGTAGCCCATCACTTAGGAACATTATTTTTTCAGCTAAATGGACTATGGATTAGGCTGGAGAGAGAATTGAGGTACGAGAGCCACCAGGAGGATACGGCAATAGCATCAATGTGAGGTAATGAGAACGTACACCAGGGTATTGAAGGGCTTTTAAAATACTGAAGGGGAGGTTGTTGAGAAGGTAGAAGAGGGAATTTTTTAAATGTTTATTTAATTGTTGGATTCACGGGGCTTGCTTTACATGAACAAATATTTATCCATGGCCTCATTTCCTGTAAACAATTCTACCCAATGGCATTTGTCCATCTACTAATATTGTGCTTAAGGAGATACATGTAGGTGAGGTAATGTCTAGGAAAAGAATTAAATGGATATTTACCATAGGATTCAAGTCTTAATTTAATAATAGCTACTCAGTGGAACTGATGACAAAGAAAGTTTGGTGAATAATGTTAAGATAATATTGTTTAAAAGTAAACCTGCCTAACATAAGGTGATGCAATATATGTATAAAACGAGAAAGGAGAGAAACCTAGAATATGAGTAGCATCTCAAAGAGGTCAAGATTAGCGTTGCATGGAATGATTTCATATTGAAAACTGAATTTAAAGGAAAAATTTGGAATTTAAAGGGCAATCTGAGTTAAGGCACTGAGTTAAAAACTGATATAATTTTTTTTAGCTGGAAGACGCTTTCAGAGATGTCCAGTTTAAGTCCCTCATCTTATAGACAGGAAAACTGATAAAGAAGAAGACATTAGGGATCAAGAAAAGCCTTCAGTAGGGACAGGTGAATCTTGTGAGAAGTGAGGACTTAAGAGAGGCAGAATTGAGGAGAGAGAAAATTGTATGTACAGAGGATAATATAGACAACAGTATAAAAGTAGGAGAAGAAAAGTCATATGCAAGAAAAGAAGTAGGCCAGCAAAACAATTACAGTATATTTTATCATTCTTTGTACTCACTGCAGTCATTAATTTTATAATTTATAACTGAAGAAAGATTTTTAATGAAGTTCATCATAATGAGTAGATATTTCCTACATGTATCTGAGCACTCTCTGCCACTAAAAATTTTGTGTGATCTTTATTTGCAATGTGGCTCGTTAGTTTTCAGGTTCTATTCTCTTGGAGTGGAAGTGGTCCAAATCAGAGATTGAACTCAATACCTTGGGTTCGTACCATGTCAATTTTTCATTAGAACTTTTTGTAAATTCCTTTACAACTGTAAGCAGAGAATATTTTAAAAAGGAAGCAAAAGCTGACTATGTTGGCTTTTACAGAATTTGTAATTGATGAAATATACTTGCAATATAGCAAGAAGAACCCAGTTAAAGATTTATCAAGCATTTTTCTTTCACTTCCTAACAATTACCAAGAGAAGTTGGAATATCTCTTGCATTTATAAATTTTGAAAAACTCTCATGGAATTTAAAATGTCCCATTAGTAAAATGCGAGACAAGTTCTGTACAATACATTGAATGTCCCTTTTAGGACTGAATCTTCTATTCTATTTCAATGATAAAGCTGACAAATCAATGTCATGAAATGGAGGATAAAATTAGAAATTGTCTCTGCTTACTAAAATGAGACAATTAATATTTATGTTTCCATAATAGCATAATTTCTAAATGTGTTTGATAGTATCACTTGAATGAATTATCTTGTCAATTTTATTCAGACCAGAAATGTAATGTGATTTTTACATATTTAAATTTTCTCTCTTCCTGAAAATGACTTTAAAACTCTTGCTTTTGTTGAAATTATATAGTTTAGCATTTTTAATTCATTTGATCAAGGAAAGAACTCAAATTCTCAATATTTCTCAATAAACCTCAATATAAAGTCATAACTTTATACACAGCATAAATGTTATTTTCCAAATGGCTCATCTATAAAAATCACCACAAATTCAAAAGTGTAAATAATTTTGTTTTGTGGGATAATTCTCAGAAATCTGAAAAACGGTCACACTACGAGATGTTTGTAATAATGAAAATTGGAGTACTTACTCATTATTTGATCTTGTGCATTAAGAACTTGTGGGAAATTTCCCAGATTATATTTCAAGTAATATTTGAGACATAGTAGCAGGAGCTAGAAGAGTTCCAGTCTTGAAAAGAAAGCTAAAATATAATTTTTAAGTTATGTGGTGCAAAATTTCCAAATATAAATCTGTACATTGTCTAATAAGAGAAAGAGATGTTCAGATTAAAAGTTCTTTGAAAATCTTGTCCCAAAATTTTAATTTCCTGTGATGAGAAATAGTACAAAAATCCAAATGATTTTCTAAGGTCACTCTCCCACTTTTTGATCCTTAGTTCCCCAAATTTACTATCAACTTGGTGTTTCTAGTATTATTATATTGCTTCCCTTATTATTAGACTAATGACCCGCCTATACTTAACAGTATTCTACCATAATGCTTCCCTTGAATGAAATGAAGTTAAAGCAGAAAAAAATAGCTTATTTTTGTTTTGTTTTGTTTTGTTTTGTTTTTCTTTCAGGCTTCCTCACAATCTTTGTGATTCTGGAATGAAGAAATTTTCCATTTGGTTCCATGTGTATCTATAATATACAATCAGCACTCCATCTGGGGTGATGGTGGAAGTTAAAAAGAAAAAAATAAACTTCATGTAAAAATGAACTTCCTAAGAATAAGAGTTATCTAAAATTGGGATGGGCCACCTCAGGAAATAGTTGAGTTTCCTACAAGGTCTTCAAGGACTTAAATGAGGTACTATTTATAAAATTACATTTAGCATAGTGTCTGTCATGTAGAAGCCACTTTCCTGCCCTTCCCTTTTTCAGTGTGTAACAACTCTTTGGTTTATTACAGAAGTGACCAGATGGCCATGGGGTTACTTTCTGGCCTTGAATGGGTAATTTAGGTTTAAACAAAGAATAGATGTGGAGGGTATAACACGGCAGTTAGGGTAATTTGAAAATATAATCTTTCCATCTCTGATTAATCTGAAGGAGAGAAGCCAAAAAAATAAGCCTGGGAATAGAACATCCTCTTAGGTTCTTCCAGGAATTTTTATGGCTTTTTAACTCAAATACACTCCTAAATATATTCATCTGGACTATATAAAAAACAACTATTTTGTCAAGCATTTATTAAGTATCTACTTTATCCAACATTATCTTAATTTTGATATGGAACCCTACATGTGCTCATGAGTCCTAACTTGCCAATAAACATAATGACAAGGCCAACCTCCTCAATTCGTCTTTTTGAATCCAGGGGGGTATTTGAAGGGGACAAAGAAATACTCACTTTTTCCACCAGTTGATTGTTATCATGGTTTTTTGCCATGACATTAAAAAGGCATTAGAACTCAGGGTTTACAACCTCTTAGGTCAGTTGCATAGAGAATTTATTATTTCTACCTTATTCTTTATTTTATAATTCAAACACTAAATATGGAATAAACTCTGAGCTTGAATTTGTTCCCCTTCTTTTATATTCATTTTCTAATATTTTGCTTTAATTATGAAGGCATTCCACTGTCTATTTTTCTGCCTATATTTTTTCTCCCTTCTTTCCTTTTAACTCTTTTATGATGTGTTGCTTATCATAATCATTCACCATCTTCCTTCAAAATAATTTATGATGCAACTTAAATTTTAATCTGCTGTTGCCCTTAGCCACCACATCTCTTTACACTTGGCAAGGTAATAAAATGTTTGTTGGCTTCAATAGTTTCTAAGATTTTATTATTTTCTTTGTATTGATTGAATGCCTTCAGTTCAACTTCATTAAAATAAGGTGCTAATCTTTGTCAATGACTATTCTTTTCTTCATTTCCTTTTTTGGAGTAAGGGACAAATGTATTTATTCATGTAGCTCAGATTGGATTGTGAGCTACCCATTGTCAACATTTCTTTTTTATTTTTTTTCTTATTTGTCTTTTGCTCTTATACTAGCTCAGGTTGAACATCCTCAGTTCTGGGCTATACATCTGTACTTTAAATTCTTCTGATTTTATTGATCAATGAAGCCATTTATCTGACTATACACAAAGAACTGACATAAAAATAACTTCTCAATGCCTTCATTGCTCTTCCTTGAACAAGATATTCCATCTCCTAACTATAATCACTTTTAGTGAATATTCCCCATGACTGGAATATTTTTCCTTCTCATATGTACTCTTGCTTTTCAAGTCCCAAATAATATCCCATTTTTTTCCAGGAAGCCTTTCCAGATTATCCAAATTCTAGAGCCTTCCCCTGTGTTCATTTCTTAAAATTTGTCCTGCATATAACTTGTTTCTATTTGCTTGTGTGTGTTACTTCTGTACCCTGATCAATTAGACTGTAAGCTACTTGAAAGTAGGGATTTTTGTCTTTCTTTGCTTAGTATATACTAGATACCTAAAATATTTGATGTGTGATGACAATGGTAACTTGTTATTTTAAAATACTTTTTTAAATTTATTTCCCTTTGTTGAAAAATCAATTTAATTTCTTTGTGTTGTTATCTTTTGCTTGTCATCTACTGGGTTCCCATATACCTTCTTAAAGAAAATTATCATGAAATATAGAGGTGAGGCTTGGCTAAAACTAAAGAACTCTACCCTCTCTCTCTTTTCTAACTCTTGAAACTTCTTTTCCAACCTCTTTTTAATCTTCCTTTCCTATGTCTAGTTTTATGCTGTAGTCATGAAATGGTAAAGTACATGCTGATTTAATGTGAACCTATCCTATTAATAAGTGGCAGCATGATACAGGAGAGAGAGAGAGCAAGACTTGAAGCCATGAAGAACTGGGTTCAAGGCCCACTTCTGATACATGTTGTCTATGTGGATTTGGACAACTCATTTACTGATCTAGGGAATTCTATCCTTATTTACTTAAAAACATAAACTAGAGGAAACACTACTTTCCATGACATCCATGGTTCTAAAGGTGTTCAAATTGGATGATAATTTGTTGGCAAGCTGCAAAGAAGATTGAAGCATCATAATTTTTAAAATGGAAGGAACTTTAGAAGTCATCTAGTCAAATCTCTTCATTTTACAAATGAATAAGATGAAGTCCAGGAACGTTAAGTGTCTTGACTAAGGTTAGAAAGAGAAAATGCATAACAGGAAGGATTTGACTTGAGGTCCTCTAACTCAAGATTACTTTTTAGGTTGTGCTGGATTAGATGCCATCTGAAATCTCCAATTCAGAAATTCTGTGATTCAGTATGTTGGAAGAGTTATATTTTATGAAAATAATGTTATATTTTTCTGTAAATTAATCAGGATAAAAATATAGTAGCTTCTCCCTAAAATGACTTTATCCCCACTTATAATATGATTTCATGCCATGGAATATAGATTTGGACATACCTTGTATTTCACAATTATATTTTAAATATTTAAATCTCTAATATGTAAATAGAAAGGTTTTCTTTCACTGACAAAGGAATATGCATACATACACATATACATATATGCATACTCACATATGTTAACTATCTTCCAACATTAATGTTTTGATTTTATATATCACTGTGCAATATCAGGAAATTTTATTCAAAAATAGCATGTCTGGAGCTTAAACATTCCCCAAAGAATTCACCAAAAATGTTTAAAGTAATACAACTTTTAAAAGTTTATGAAGTAAGAAAGCTTAGTGTTCAGGCAATTAAATGCTATTTGTCTGACTTATGAGTAATTATATCCACATCTTGTTTAACATGCATGTTTGAGACTTATGAATGTGATGTTTAAATTAAGTAAAAATACTTTTATATAAATGCTTTTTCCCATAGTATTTAAATTAAAAAAGTATCCTTTTGTGTCTACTATTCTTGTTGTCATTGTTAAAATACATTAGAATAGTAAATAATCTAAAAAATGAATGAAATAGAATTGTTTTAATACCAGTTTAACCTAGTAGGATATTAAAAATGACAACCAAGATAATAAAAAAATAAACATAGATATATATATGTATATATAATCAGATATACACTATAATATATAAATTATCTATTTCTATTTATATCAATGACAAATAAAAACAGATATAGAAATTTCTTTCACATTTCACATTATGTTATTGGGTCATAATGGTTGATTTTATATTCATATTATTTTAATAAAGATAACTGAGGGAATATATATGCCAACCATACACTACTGCTTCTCATTACATGTGAATGCAGTATAAAATGATAGTACTGTTGTGTCTAATTAGACCCATAAAGTACATAAGTTCATAAAAGGCATATTTGCCAATTACAGAGAAATAAAGTAAATGCCTAATTGCTTGCTTTGACTAATAAGTGACAAATGTCAGATGGTTTGGGAACAATTTGATTATAATTATTTTGCCAAGGACTCTAAATAATATCCTATCAACCTACTACTTAGAAGCCAGATTTCCCATGCCTAAAATTACCAAGTATGTTGTCAAATCAGTTAGAAATAGATTCTTCAAACTATGGAATAATTTCTAAGATATAGGGGAATAGATAAATAGGCAAAATTATCGAAAGTGAGATTCTTACAAAATAAATGCCATGACAGTCGATACTGTAATGATAAGTTAAATGGATCCTTTTTCTGCCAAAAAGGGCTAAATTTTCTCTCTCTTTCTACTCATTTAAAAAGATGTCAAAACAAAAGGGAAAAACAGTAAGAACAAACTTTTTCTGTAAAATAACAATATTTAAACTACATGATTATGAGAAACTTTAAACCTTAAAACTCCAAGAATTTAATCTGGAATCATTAAAATAAAAAAAAACCTATAACGCTTATGAATTTACACAAATAAAATTACACTGAAAATATCTAATGTTTGTACTACACACGCATTGCTGGCAGAACTAGTGATATTCTTGCTTAGTTACATGAATTAATTTACTGATAGAGAAATGAACTAAATCAAAATATTGATTTGACATGAAAGAAATCATAAAACCAGAAATAGCTAAATGGGATGATAGTGCATAGGTAAATTTTGGAGAAATAAAGACAGTGTTAAATTTGACATATTGTATATTGTAATACAATAAAATGGTTCAAAGGTTTATTAGTATAAGTCCTTTTCCTGTTCATGACAGGCATGATCAACAATTCAACAAGCATTTACTATGCTTTTCTTGCATATCAAGCATTGTATTTCATGCTAAAAGTAGGAGTGTCTGCTCTCAAGAATTTCACATACTACTTTGAGAAATGTCATACAAAAAATAGGTGCATATAATATTCAGCCTTAATTAGAGATAATTTCATAGGGAAGGCATTAGTGACTGACTTGGGAAAGACCTGTTTTCATATTTAAACAGAAACTTGAAGTCAAGGAAGCCAAAGAAATGGACACAAAGAAACCAAGAAACAAAACCAAATACATTTCTAATCTAAAAATATGATTCTGTTTAAAAAATAAAGTCTAGGAAATTACTTCTTAATCCAAAATATCTGACTATTAAAAAGGATAGCATAATGTGAAGGAATTCATTTCAAGCTTAACCTTAGTAGTTAATTTTGAACAGGGAAAGTCATTAATAAATCTGCAAAAAGCCTGAAATTGATTTACAATTTCCTACCAAGGAGAAGTTAGAAATCCATGAAGCAACATAATGAAAATCATGTTGAGACACTAATTATGTTATTTAATTTGGTTAAAACTTAATTTAAACAAAATTTTGTATTTGAATTAAGTAAATACACCTGACTCTTGGGAGCATTAAGTTCAGTTTCCATATAAAAATAACTAACTAGAGAGGGAATGGGAATAGCTCAGACTTGGAATCCAGTGCATCATTAATTCTTAGTGTTATTTTGTCTTGACCACTCAACTGAGTTATTATAGGTCACTGCTCATTTCACTTTTTCCGTTTCTGTACCTTAGCTAGAACAGCAGAACAAGAAATGAATCCCTAGGGATCCTCTGGTCAAGACCCTGCCTTCTGGGCAGGTAAATGTGTAAATTTTCAAATACAGAGTTGGCTTATCTCTTGAGAATACACGATATATTGAAGTTTTTTTTCCTCAAAAAAAGTATTATGTATACAGAAGAAATACTGACAATGGAATTATCATATATCACCTAATATTGCTTTGTTTATGATAATAATGAAACAGATATTCACAACAGATAATTCATTTAGAGAGTCCATTTCCTCTATGACTATATGTTTTAATGTATGCTGTTTCTTTTAACAAGACAAATTTCTTTTCATCTTTTTTATAATCCTTTTTCAACCATGTGTATTATTTTGAATAAGTAAAGAGGGTAATGGCCAAGGTGTCTAAACATTTTATACATTTCCTCATTTTACTATACTTAAGAATTTTAATTATATTTAAGTTTATATTTCATTCTTTATCTTTCCTTTTTAAAAATCATGTTATTCTTTCCCGGTAAAAATAATGAATGATTTTGTGTTGAAAGATGACCATAATATATTGTACACTTGTCATTTTTGTGTTAGTATGTAGATAGATACACAAAATAAGTGTATGCCTATATGTATACATATAATGTATTTATGGGTGAGAATTTCATATTGCTTTATTTAGGTTTTCTCTAATAAATTCTTTAATGTAATACAATTAGAATTTTTTCCTCAAATATATTACTAGGTCTTTGAGAACAAAAATCTGCATCCTACATATCTTTATATAACTCTCACCTTCTAGCACAATGCCTTGCACATAATGCATGCTTGATATTTTTGTTGTTCAATAAGGATGTGATCATTCAACTGAGTATATAGATGTCCACAGATAAAGCACCTCTAAAAAGCAGAGAAACAAGTAGTAAGGGAAGATGAATCCAAGGTAATGAAAACATAAGCCTTATTGTAAAACATAAGAAATTATGTGACTATCTTCACTGAATAACACTATTTGAAAGAAGGTCACCTCAGCAACCTACAGTCAAATCCATACATGAAAGGGACTGAAATTATACTATACATGAGAAGTCATTCTCTAGTTTCTGCTTAAAGACATGTAAGGATAATAAACTGATCTTCTACTAAAACAGCTCTTTCTATTTTTGAAAGATGCAAATCATTTGGAAGTTTTAGTTGACATCAAGCTTAAATTGGGCTCTTTTCACTTTCAACCTCTAACTATTGGTTCCACTCTCTGAGGGCAGATGCTGGAGCAGTAGATAGAGCACCAGACCTGGAACTAGGAGGATCTGAAGAAAAAATACTATCTACATCCAGAACTCATTAACTCTTGGGTTTAAAATATAATTCTCACTCTTTCTTTCACAGCTAATAAGGAAATGTTTTGCATGATTTCATATATATAATTTATATAATTTTAGTTGCCTTAGTGGCTAGAGGAGGAATGGGAAGGTGAGAGAGAATCTGGAATTCAAAATATAAAAAGAAAAAATGCTTCATAACACATTCAAGATTCTTTAAATTGACCTATGTAAATTTTACAATATATTTATCCGAATGCCTATATTACATAATTTTTTTTAAAAAAAAGAAGCATTTATTCTGTTATGCTCTAGGAACTATGTTAAACACTGCACAAATATCTCATTTGATTCTCCAAAAAGCTCTAGGGATTAGGAGCTATTTTATCTCCATTTTGCAATTAAGGAAACATGTAGATTTTGGTTTACTGATTTGCCTGGGGTCACACAGATACTATCTGAGGCCAGATTTAATTTTAGGACTTCTTGATTCTAGGTCCACTATTAACTCCTTTCTGCCAGCAGAGAAAGACAGGTTTGATGAGAGAACTAACCTTAAATAGGGATCAGCTTAAGAGTAAATAAAGATAAAAGGTCTGAAATATTCAGAAACATAAAATTTTAGTCAAATAAAATTGAGGCTCTATTACTAAGTTCCTTTTGTGACTGCATACTGCTGACAGCTAATAGTCATAGAATAATTCATTTTCCTATTCTTAGATCATTAAAAGGAAATAACTAATTATTTGGAATTGATTCTCTTTAAATTTGTGTATTTTTCTTTTCCAATTGCAAGTAAAAACAATTTTTAACATCATTTAAAGGATATTTTTCATTCTGAATTCTCTCCTTTCCTTCATTCCTCCCCTCCTCTGTTCCTCATGAAGGCACACAATTTAATACATATTATACATGTGTAGTAATGAAGAAAAAAACATTTCCATGTTAGCCATTTTGTAAAAGAAAACAGACAAAAAAATCAAGGAGTTTTAAAACATTTGCTTATATATGCTTTCAGATTTCATCTGTTTTTCCTCTAGATTTGAACACCATTTTTTCATCCTAAGACTTTCAGAAATTTTCTTACATCCTTTTAATTGCTGAGAATAGCTAATGCATTCAGAATCAATCAATGTAAAGTATCGCTATTACGATGCACAATGTTCTGATTATCCTCACAATTTTACATCAGTTAATATAGGTTTTATCATGTTTTCCATTTTTTCTGTAACCTCTCCATCATTTATAATAGCACAATAAAATTCTACTCCACAATGTTTTCAACCATAACCCATCTGAGGAGTATCCTTTCAATTTCCAATTCTTCACTATCACACGAAGAGCTTGTACAAGTTGTACAAGTAGGTCATTTTATTTTTCCTATTGTCTTTTTGGGGGTACAAACCTAATTGAGGTATTTTGGGATCAAAAGATATGAACAGTTTCATAACTCTTGGGTTATAGTTCCAAAATTCTCTCCAGAATGGTTGGATAATTTTACAACTCCATGAATTTATTTATTTATGTCCCAATTTTTCCTTACCCCCCCCAACATTTACCATTTTCCTTGAATTACATATCATCTTATCATCCTGGGTTGTTATTGTCCATATCATTTCACCTATTAATAATGTACATATCAATTTTAAAACATTTCATATAATTTTCCGATCATATACCTAATTTTTGGTTCATATTTTACATGTTGTTGGGTGGACCAGAGGCTGATTAGCATACCTTTTGTTCAAAGACCAATGCATGTAAATTTAGTTTGGCCTCTCATCCTTTAGATGACACATAGGTAAATGTTTTTGAATAGATTGATTTTTGAAGACTATTTGTGAAGATACAGAGTAATTATATTGTTAGCAACAGTATTAATACTCATGAAATCAAAACTCCTTCAAATATGCATTCAAATATATGTCTCATAATGGTCTGTAATTAGTTACTTCCTATTTTTCCAATTCTTTCCAAATATTATATTTTTGTAAACATGATGATGTGTGCCTTACTCTGACTCTTCCCTTCGGCAGGTTAGATCCAATCAGGGAACCAAAAAAAAAAAGACCTTCAGAAATCATACAATAATTGATAAAGGAGATTTAAGAATTCATAGAAAGAGTACACTCAACAAGGTTAGGCGCTGAGGACACCTTGAAATGATTCAGCTGAGAGAAGCTCCCTTGCTTGTGTGGCCCACTGTGATCCACCAACCATAAATATTTTTGAGCTCACATAATGACCCCAGGTCCTCCTGGCAGCTTTGACACTTTGTCATGAGGAAGAGATATCAAGGGTCTGAGGCAATAGCCTCCTGAGTTAAGCAAATCTCAAGGACTAACTTTATATCTCTCTGCATAGGAGAATGAATTGAAATATATCTCCTAAAACATACAGCCACTGCACTTCCTAATATCTATATTATAAAAATATACTCTCTCTTTTGTGGTTTAGGGAAATCAAAATTTTTCACTTCAGAATATGTCTAACCTATTTCTTAAAGCTAACATCAGTTTACAGATGGATGAAGAAATGAATACTAGGCACGAAACCAACTTTACAATAAAAGACAAATCAATTTTCAAAGAGTTTATAATTAAGCAGAACATTTCCTTTGCTTGGCCTTCTACACATATAAGGAAAAATATGGGTCATAAGATAATTAATTGGAGAAATATTAAATGTTCATGGCTGGGCAGAGGTAATATAATTAAATGGATAATCCAACCTGAACTAATCTACTTATTTAATGACATCTGAATTAAATTAACAAAAAATATTTTATTGACTTGAAAAATATAAATGAAATTCATTATTAAAAGAGGTCAAGAATATCAAAGGAATTAATGAAAAAATATAAAGATAAGAAGTCTAGCATTACATATTTTAAACTATATTATGAAGCAATAATTATTCAAACTATCTAATACTATCTAAGAAAGAGAAAAGTAGATTTCTGGAATATAAGTCACATAACAAACAGCTACAAAAGATCATAGCAACTTTGTGCTGGACAAAAATAAAAATCCAAGTTTTGGGGATAAGAATCCACTCTTTAGTAAAAATAGTTAGGAAAACTTGAAAAAATCTGACACAAACTATTTATAAATCAATATTTTATACCATCTATATAACTCTGAGATATCATCTTATACACCAGAATGGCTAAAATAATAAAAGGACACAAAGACAAATGTAGGAGAGGATGTGGAAAAATAAGGACATTAATACAATGTTGGTGGGACAATGAAACAATTCAACAATTTTGGAAAGCAAAAAGAACTTATTCTCAAAGAGTTATAAAACAGTATGCCTTTTGACTGAGCAATGCAATTATTAGGTTTATTTTCTAAGATAAACTGGAAAAAGGAAAATAGCATACAAGTTCTAAAAGATTCATAGCATCTTTCTTTGTTGTGGCAAAGGACTAGAAATTGAAAGCATTCCTATCACCTGGGAATGGATGAAAAGTTGAGCCTTATGATTGTGATGGTTTTCTTTTGCACCATAAGAAAAGATAAGCAGGTTAATTTTGGAAAAACACAGAAGACCCACTACTGAGTTTAAGTGGCCTGCCAAAGTTCACAGAGATAATATCTGTTAAATATGAACTTAGGGTCTTACCTATAGCAGAACCTGAACCCAAATATTACAGAATAGACAAAATATGAAGCGGTTATCTAGAACTTATACCTACATATTGATAATTTGGTACTGATTAAAAATAAAATTTTGATTACTTGACTTGACACTCAACTTATTAAATATAATAGATCTGAGATATGAACCAATTGGAAAAGGAAAGAATTCCAAATGGAAATTACATTTTTGTATAAAAACAATTTCAATACTGAGATTATATTTGCTAGTGAGTAATATAGTAAAATTAGGTCTGAGACTACTTTAAAAAATGAAATTTATCAGTTTGAATTGATATCAGCCAATGTAATTCTTTACCAAAGGTATTTATCCTCATATAAAATGTCTATAAGCATCTGAGGCATTCAATAAAAGTAATATGTGTGTGTGTATAAGTTGTATGTGTGTGTATTTTTTATAATGAGAAAAAATGAGAGAGAAAACCTCCTGATATACTATAGAGAATAAATTATGATAAGTTAACACCCCAGAGATTTCAATAAAACTCATAGGAGGAGGATTTTCCTGATCATTGTTATATTCATAATCTGGGAAATTATGGGTGCCACCTTGAATGACAGGGAAGGCAGTTGGAAGACATGGAATTTTCCCAGGTGCCGTGAGCCAGGGGCAAACATTAGTTGGCCTGACAGTATAAATACCCATGACAGCCACTTGGAGGGGGTCTCTCTAGGTCTCTCTGGGCTCTGGAGGTCTCTGGACAGGAGTCTCTGGACTGAGAAATCTCTGAGTGGGTGGTAAAGGTGAAGGAAGGCAGGGAGGTCTATGAAGAATAGGGTAGGAATAGATCTGAATATTTCCTGAAAGACTTTGAGAGCTAGTGCATCACCAAACACTGGTAGTGAGAAAGCTGAGAGAATAAGATCACCAACACAGCTGCATCAATAGCATTCCCTATTCTCTGGCTTAGCTGTGCCCAGGCTGAGCCAGAGGTAGTGGAGAAAATAAAGCTCCAGCTAGATCAGCAGCTTACAGTCCTGATTGTCAACTAGGCATAGATAATAGATTTCTAGGGTCTCCAATTCCCAATCTTTGTCTTGTTTACCCTTTCTCCAATTATAGATAAAGTGAGTTTAGCAAGTACCTTCCTGAGTGGGCATTATATCACGACCCTTAGGGAGTGTGATCCAAGGCAAATCAAAAGCCCTATATTAATTTATCCAGCTCAGGTTGGATCTGGAAAGGTTACCCATCCATCTAACCCCTCGGGTGGTCCTCCCTGGGCAATTGTTAGAGAAAGGGAAATTATAAAAACTATCAAGGGTGATCAGAGTTGGTGATCCTCCAGCATCTGCAGCTAGGGAGAATACAGATAGATACATTAACGTCACTGTATATCTATATCTCCTTGGAACCTCCCCCCCCCTTTTGTTTATAACATCATCTAATCTCTAATCTAAACCATAGCATTACTGAAACATAAGTAATATATGACTTTGTATTTTGTGCTTCTAGTTGATCTTTGTCCATCTCTTCCAGAGATATTAAAATATTCAATCCAATGAGTATTTATTATATGATTATGATATACTAACCCAGTTTCTTAGAATACCAACCTTTTCCCAAAATATAGCTCAGGTTCAATCTCCTATACCAGATCCTCTTAGATGCTCCCAAGTTTTAGCATTTTCACTTCCTCCAAATAATTTTGTATTATACCAATTACATTTACCAATTTATTAAAATGTTCTCTCTAGTAAAATTATTGTATTCACCTCCCAAAATATAGCAAAGTTCCTTGAGGAGTAGATATTTTTCAAAAAGTTTGTTAAATTGAATTTAAATTAAAGCACAAAGTAATCTTCAGCCTTTATTTAGAAATATGCACAGCAGAAAAAATCTTCAGAGTCAAAATATATGAAACTAAATGATAAATACATAATTGTTATGTTACCTTTTTCATGCCACCCATTCATACAATACTTTACAGTTAACTGACTTGTTTGTTAGATACTTATTTTTATATTTTGGTGTTTCAAACTCGTGTTTGATTTCAATTGTCTCAGAGTCAGCCTCAGCCCAATATCTGGTAAAGGTTGAAGTCCCACAAAGAGGCAGTGTTAGCATTCCCTCCCATATTTCACAAGCTAATACTCAATACCATCTTTTGTCAGTATCTACCATGGAATAGCCATGTGAGGCCACTTATTTCTATCGGATTCTAATATAGTTCCATTAACTTATGGATAACACAGCTTTAAAACTCATTTCTCTTCTCACTCTTACCACATACACATTCACAAGCAAACACTGACCCTTCCTCCCCAAAACACACACACACATACACACACACACACACATCATTTCCATACTTAAGATACTGATAGTAAATGTGCCCAAAGGAAGTAGAGATATAAAAAATCATGACTGCATTCAACATTTTAAATAGAAATAACACTCATTGTTTGTGTGAAATAGGAAAAATTCAAATGAGATTTAGAATTAAAGAAAACTAAAAAGAATGACTCAGGGAACATAGTCAAAGAAAGCACATATATGTGTGTTACTTTTCAAAGTACAAATAATTTTACTCAAACAATCCTCCGAAATAAGTTGTTCAATTACTATTAATTCCATTTTATAGATTAGTAAACTGTAGCTCCGAGAGGGTTAGTGACTTGTTTACATTACTACTATATTTAGACTCTGAGTCCAATAAGCCATTTTAAAAAAATGAGAGACTTAATAATGGAAAACTGAAAAATAAATAAAGAAGAAATAAATGTATTATATCTAAAGCTTAGCACTTAAATTTCCATCTTCATTAGCCTAATATTAGAGTTAAAAGATTACTGTTTTTCATTAAAAATATAGAAAAATGATTAATTAATACAATTTTGTTTTTCCCTGGAGTTAACATTTAGAAAAAAATAAGATAGTAAAAACTCATGGAAATAGTGAACTTCAGTGTACCTACTTACAGCAAATAGGTAAAATTAAAGTATAAGAAAAAAAGTAGATTAAATTCTCAATTCCTTTGCAGTCTAATTCTATTGGCTTACATTAGCAAAGATATAATCAAAGATTCTCTAAGGTCATTTCATCATTAGTAAGACATTTATACTCTTGAGACTTAATTTCTTAGAATTATTCTGTAGAAGACAATTTTAAATGCATTTCTTTTCAAAATTTTAAATGTTATTTTTTCTTTGAATTATGTGAATTAGAATAATTTATGTAAGTGGATATGGTTAACATTTTAAAAAGAAATAAGGCTTATTGCTTGAATTAAATAGGAGAATTCAAATCAGATTTAGAATTAAAGAAAACTGGAAAGAATGACTCAGGGGACATATCCAAAGAAAGTAATCTGAATCAAATTTGTGGAGAGTGTTTCAAGATTTCGTGGCTAGCATAACATAGAGGCAAGATAACTCATCACTGAAATAAAAAAGATGTGTATAGGTAAAAAAAATGCCAAGCATTTTGTAAAATCATCAGTGGATACTTTTGGCTGTTATTCAAGTTGCTCTTCAAATCCTTAAATCAGGATTTTATTAAGAAGGATAATATAATCCCCTGAGAGGACTTTAAAGAGTCAGTGTCTAAATACTTTGAAACATAATATTTCCCTTTATCTGCATTTATCCATTCTAAAGCTTTCTGAACACAGTGGGGAAAAAAGGCAGATCTGGCACTCATTCTTTGAGGGAAGCATTTTGCTTCAGGCTAATCTAGTTTACAGATGGAATAGCTGCTTTCTGATTTCAACTATCTTCATGGATTGTTGTGGCAGAGGTTTATTTTATCTCTCTTTGGCTCTGGTAAGCTTTGTCACTATAATTATGTTTTCAGTTTTGTGAGGAAAAAATGTTTTGCATGAATTGATATATTGCATGGATTATTCCATTCATATAACCTCATGATATTAAAACTTGGTAACCATTAATTAATCAAATCAATTTTAGTGATATCACGTGATATATTCTTCATATAGATGAGGCAAGATGGAGTAATTTAATAAAGAAAAAAATCTAAAAATAATGTAAATACATGGATTTGCAAGTGGCTTTCAAAAGGTAAAATTGCTATCATACACCTGGGAAAATGGCCAATTTATTTTAAGTGGTTTCTGTTTTTAGTCAATTTTATATTTATTTTAAAACTATTTACTGAAAAAATCATATTACATAGCTATTTGAATATTATATTTAAAAAAATAATGTGAATCTCTGTTTTTTATTAATAGAAAAGGTAAAATAAAATAATTATTTTGCAATAGACAACTCTCTCTGGAAATTTTCTGTTACTCTATTAATAAGTTCCTTAGGAAAATAGAATTCATTTTTATTCTAAATATTTACTAAATTATAATGAATATGGAGATATATTTCCATTCCATCATTTTATGAAACAAGAGACACAATGCTTACACCAGAGAAAAATTCATAAAGAACATAAAGTGAAACATGGTATGTTTCAATCTACATACAGACTCCCTCTACTATGATGTGGATATTCATTTTCATCATGAGTCCCTTGGATTTTTCCTAGATCTTTGTCTTGTTGCAAATAGTTGTCATTCGCTGCTGATCATTATACATTATTGTTGTTACTGGGTACAATGTTCTAATGCTTCTGCTCATTTCATTTTGCATCCCTTCATGTGTTTTTCCAGGTTTTTTGTGATCATCTTGTTTTTCATTTCTTGTAGCACAGTAGTATTCTATTACAATCACGTAAGAGTAAGAGATGACCTTATTGCTCAAATTCTCCATTTATATTCTCATAATGTCATGATCTTCAGAAAATGTGAAACCTATTTCTGGCAAAGGTATCTGCTTGAATAAGAGTATTCGTTTTGTTTTCTAGGCAGAGAAATGTAATTTAGTCTTATGAACAGAGCAGGAGGTTCGTAGCATTATTAAAAGCATTAAAAAAGTTGCAGGATATAAAATTAGTCCATAAAGTCATCACCATTTTTATATATTAACAAAAAAATCCATCAGAAAGAAATAAAAATAAACATTTCATTTTAAATAATTTCAAATAATATAAAATACTTGGAAATCTACACCAAACAAACTCAGGAGATATAAGAATACACTTTCAAGACACATTTTACTAAAATAAAGACAGATCTAAAGAAATGCATATATATCCATTTATCATTGGTAGGCTAAACTCAAATAATAATAAATAATATTCTACTTAAATTAATTGACTTTTCAGTACCATATGAAATCAAAATACAAAATATTTCCAAAGCTAGAATAAAAAAATAAAATGCATCTTGAATGAAAGAGAATGTATATCAAAAGGAATAAATAAAAAAAAAATGTGAAAGAGGAAACCCTAGCTGTATCAAAGTCTATAAACTATGTTATAAAGTGACTATTATGGAAACAATTTGGAGCTGGTTAAGAAACAAAGTGATGGATCAATGGAATAGAATAGGCATAAAATACATCAATAACATATTTCTCTAAAAAGGAAAAGAACTTTGAAAGACTCAAGAACTTTGATTAATGGCAATCATGTTACCACATATGCTCCTGCATAGCACCCATACCCATTACATGACAAAGAAGTGAAGGACACAATATTTATATAGGACATAGCCCCTGAAATAATATTGTATGTATGTGAAAGCAAGTAGTAAGAGATAGAGATTCCTGATACCATACAAAAACCACATTTGTGGCATGCTATGTTTATGGAAAAACTCCTTTTGATATTTAAAATCATATTTTAAAAAATAAACAAAAATTAAAATTTGAGTCATGTTTTCTCTAGATATGCTTTCTCTCTCTCATATACATATATATATATATATATATGTAACCTAAATATTCTATCAATTACACTCAAATCAAACATGATTTGACTATTGTTTATTTTGTTTTTGTTTTTTTCAAAATGACCACTGAGTTAAAATCTTTAAAATTTTCCACAGAGTAATTATCATCTTAGAATGCAGAATCATTAGTATGTGAAAATTATATATGATGTGTTGTGAGGAAGATTATTTAGTATTAGTTACATACAGTTTATATGGACCTAGCAAGAAGGGCTGGAGGATTCCAAGATGGAATGAAGGAGCAGGAAGTGGACTTGTGCTCTGAGAGACTCCATTAGTGGTTGGACATAACTGTTGCTAACCCTGGGAGATCTCAGAGTTAGGGAAAAGCTGCATCCAGATTCTCTGAGATCCTGAGAGGTGAAGGCTTTCAGCAAGTGGACAACTGACCTGCAGAGCTGAACCAAGTGGGGAAGTGGTTTGGGATCTGGTGGACAGCATCGCAAACTCATTCTCCCTACCTGGGTACCTTGGATCACCTGGTGGAGTTGGCTCTTGGCATCCTGTGACCATCCTTGGATTACTGTGAGACCCCAAAGCCACCCTCAGGCCCTTTAGCTGAGCTGACCTAATCTGGCTGGAACCAGGTTGGAAGAAGTTTTCCCTGTGATTTCAGTTCTGCTCCTTTGGGCAGAACTGATAGGATAGTGCAGCTAAGTCCTTCCCTGCCCCCTGTGGTTTGCCCTTAGGTTGTAAGTATAAAATCCCTTATTCCCATCCTTCATTATTATTTCCCCAATTAAAATGTATAAACCTTTACCTTTGCCTGCTGGATCCATAGACCCTGGCCTAGTGGTGAGCTGGGTGACTGTTGGGCCAACTGCCATTCCTGTGTTAGTTAACAGCTTGGCAGTAAACCCTGGTCTTTCTATCCTGGTTGGCCCTGTCTCTCCTTTAACCCAGTGTGAACCCACAAAACATTTAGCGTACATTTTAATAATAATAATAACATCCCTGGTGCCCCACCATTACAGATGAGTAGAATCATCATAATCAGAGATACTTAATTCATTAAACAATACTTTCTATACTGTTACGAACCTCCTGCTCTGTTCATAAGACTAAATTACATTTCTCTCAGAAGCTATAAAGATTTTCACTGTTTTAAAACATATTTTCCTCTATTTGTCTCCCTTTAAAAATTAAAGGACATAAACATCCATTAAATTTTGAATATAGATAATATAGTATGAAAACATATTTCCAATATAAAAATGTAACTGAATACTTTTTTATTTTGAAAGTAAAAAGGCAATCATTTAAAGTCTGTAGCTTAATGGATGTGAGTACTCTTTCCAATAACACAGATTGCAACCAATCCATGATGTCAGGTCCTGTACCCTATATGCACCTAATGTCTGCTTTTGAATTTCTCCTCTCAAATATACTGGTAGTCTAATTCTGTATCTCTGATACTGAATAAATGCCAATGGAGTGAATAAGTTCACATTTGGTGTTTGTTAGTTCTTACTACATGCTTTTAAATGTTTTGTTTTCTAGGTAGACAACTTCCTGATGCTCTCCTTTATGCTACTTCTCCTAAGTAAATCTTCCCTGATAATATGCAACAGCCAATCATGACTACCATATACTTATTTTTTACTCATTGAGTTACAAATTACTTCATTTATGTAAATACCAAAGTATTTTGTGGCTCACCTGTATCATTAAGCACATAGGTATTTATTTAAAATGGATAACTTTCAGAGAAAAAGCTCGAAGAGATTTAAAAACATGCCCCATTTTCTTCAAATACAAACCAATCTACTTTCATTTTCTATTTAATTCTCTGTCCAAATTCATTGTCTATTTGAAGCAAGAAAACATTTGTAAAGCGCACAACACATTGCTTAACACATACTAGTAATCATATAAATGATAATTATTATTGCTTTTAGACTATCTGTCCAACTACATAGCATACCAAGAAAGTATGTATTCTAAGTCAGTAACCAAAGTAAAAAAGAGTTTTCTTTTACTTGGTATCTTAAGTTCCAAACAACAAAATAATTCAGTTTTCAAAGTTATTATATCTCAATTGATCTTCCTGGCAATGGCATTATTATCTGATTATGAAGATATAAGCATTTATCAAAGGCTAGAGCCATCTGTCTCAATCCTATGTAATTTCATTATGTATTCATCATTTAGACAGTCTTTCAGGAAGACATAAGCTTTTGCCGACAAGTAATTCTAGACTTATTATCACTTCAGAATGTGTGTAGATGGACAAGAAGCCGTCGACTTCCATTAATCTACTTTTGATATAAAAATGGTCATATTAGAAATAAGCAGCTCAATAGCCAACTATCACTCAGAGAAAAGGAGAATCACTGGCAATTCATTCAAGAAACTTAAAGCTATCATTTAATAGCTTGTAGTCAATTACAGATAGATGTCACTCTATAATTCTTATTGAGAAACAGAATAAAAACATTCATATACTATTCACACACATACACACCCCTACTTGACATATTTAGATGAAGAATTAATTTTTGACAAGTCCTTAGTAGGATGATTATTCCATAAAGTATACATTTTGAAATTTGATGATTTAATTTATGGTTTTAAAATATATTAAAACTATCACTGGAATTCTAGAGTATTAATAATGATATAGCCTTATCATTTGCTATGTGTATAAACCTGGAAATTTAATTCCTCTCTGTCTCTGTTTCCTATTCTATAAAATATGGATAACAGCATCTACTTTACAGTTATGTTGTGAGTATCAAATGTGATAATAATATGTGCTTCATAAATCTTAAAGTGCCACACAAATAAATGTTAATAATATTATTAGTTATTATTATTATTATTATTATTATTACATTTTGGGGACAAAACTGACAAGTAATATAGAATTCAAAGAGAAAGTAACATGTGAAAGTTGTGGTGGTAGACATGAAATCTTTTAGCACCTGATTGTACATTTAAGTGACTGAGAGTGAAAAATCAAGGATGACACAAGGATTCTGAACTGGAATCAGGGTGTTGCAGTGGATAGAAAGAGGGAATATCCCAAAATTAATGAATTAATGGCTTTGGAAAGAAAGATAATATAATAAAATCTAAAATACAACCCATCCATGCCACCAGAAAATACATGGGAGTTCTCTTTCTCTTTCCAAGTTAACATTGAAACAGTAACAACTACTCTTAGGTCGGTGCATTTAGTTACACATTATGAGAAAAAAATAAACTGGACTTGCCACATTGTGAGAGTGAAGTATAACAGATCACCTGAGTGTTAAACTGGAATATATAAAACAATAAAAGCAAAAACAAATAAACAGAAAAAAAAGGAGGTCCTCAAAATTCATTATAAGTTCTATGTAGATTAATCAAAGGATGCAGATAAGAATCACAAAAAATAAGAATATGTGAAAAAGTTTTGGTTTGCAGAGATATGAGGAATATCTCACATTATCAGTATTAGATATTTTGAGAAGGCTGAATCACCTTTAGGAAATCTCAGAATTTCTTTTCTGATCTAATCTTTCCCATGCAAATAAAAGTCTACCATTTTAAAACAAGTGTTTCTGAAGGATAGCAATTTAAGATTTCCTAAAGGATATGTTACCAAATTTGATGCTTAACACAGTCTTTAAAGGTAGATGAGATCTAGTTCCCTCATTTCATTTTGCTAATAAGAAAAAACATCAGGAGATAATTTAATGAATTGCCCGTGTTAATACAGTGAATCCGTATTATGGATAGCACCCGAATTTAGATTCTGAAAGAGCTAGGCTTGTATTCCTTCCATCATACTATAGGAAGAAAGAAATAAACAGTTATTAAGTCCCCATGATTTCCAGGCACTGAGCTAAGGGCTTTATAAATATTATTTCATTTGATTATCATAATAATTCTGGCATGCAATTCCAAATTTTATATTTGAGGAAACTGAGGCAAATAGAATAGTGCAACTTGCCCAGAATCACATGTCTAACAATTGTAACCAGACTTGAACCTACATCTTCCGGATTCCAGGCCCAGCCCTCTATACACTGTACCTTTACCTATCCAGACATAGGATACCATGGAAAGCTTGAATAATATTATTCTGTCATTGGATAATTAAGCTGAAGATTCATTACAATTGGAGCATCTATAGAAATGTGCCTCAAAACGAATGTTCAAGGTAAATTCTAACAATTTTCCTGTCACTTTGGAGATACTAATATTGTCACTAGAAGTTATGTTTGATGCCACATAATTATCCATTCCCATAGTTATTAAAACTTAACAGTTCATATTAATGAAATTATAACAGCTGGAAGAATTTTACATAAGTCTTATAATAAGAACTAGATTAATAAAACAAAAAGACATAGAGATCCATTGCTTAAAAGGATCTTTCAGAAAAGTTGCATTTATGTGCTTTTTCATTCTTTCCTGGAGGAAATTGTACCTTGGTTTGTGATAGCAATGAAAGAAAAGGAAAAGCAAAGGAAATCACTATAGAAACTTAGATTCTTATCACGGGTCTCATTACATCAATGACTTATACATTCAGAGTTTCAAAAGGCTTTAAATAGGGAGAATAATAGTAGAGCCAGAAAGGAATTAAAAGTAGGAATTTATCATCTTTCACATGCATTTAACTTGCTTAGAGCATTTTAAGTCCCTTTTAAAAAATAATGGGTACAATTTATTTTCTTTATCAGTGGAGTAGGCTGTATCATATTCATTTTTTATTGGTTAAGGCAATAGAGTCTTTCAGGGATTGACTTAGGCCATGGAACATGCTTCTACACACACTTGCTAATGATCAAATTGAACATTTATTAGACATGGGGCAAATATGGGAACTAAGTACCATTTTTTGCAATACAGTAACCCTTGAGTCCCAGAAGTTCCAAATATTGGGATGAACAGAAGCACAGTTGCTGTCAGAATTTTCACCAAAAGGGAAAAGGCTTAAGATTTACTCCAGGTCTGTGATCCTCAGATGGAGCAGTTTGTTAATGGATCCTTGACGTGGAAGATACAACCATTCACCCAGACTTATAAGCTGTGTATAATTCTCAACTCCTCACTTTCAGCCCCATCTCCAATCTGTTGCCATGTGCTATAGAGTCTACCTTTCTAACATTTTTTTGTACACAGTCCCTTATCTTTTCTGACACTGCCATCACACTCGTCCAGCTCTTCTTTGGACTATTGCAAACACTTTATCTTTAGTAACTGTACCTCAAACTAGAATGTTCTCTCTCTTCATCTTTCTCCTGGCTCTCCTGACTATGTTCAGGTCTCAAACTAAAAACTAGCTTTTGTAAGAAGCCATGTTCTTGTTCTCCCTTAATGCTAGAACTTTCCCTCCAAAGTTCTCCATTTAATCCTATCTAGTTTGTACATAGTACATTGATGAGAGCATAAGATTTAATAACAAAACCATAATTAATCACAAACATCCCAAACAATTCATATTATGGAAGAACAAACTAATAAGGATTAAATATTTCAGTAAAGGAAGTATTAGGGTTTCATCAGAGTAGGAAATTAATATTATTATAACTACTGTAGGTCCCTTCACATCCAACTTTCTACTATTCTTACATGTTTTATCTCCCACACATTCAGATCTAGTAACACTGGTCTTATTGTTCCTTTCATAAGTCATCATATCTCTTAACTCCAGTTATTTTTTTCTGACTTCTAGCATTTCTAGAATGTCCTTCCTCCTCTCTGCCTGCAGGCTTCTCTCGATTCTCAGCTAAAATCCTTTTTTTTAATAAGAAGTCTTTTTCTATTGCCCTTAATCGTAGTGCTTCACCTCTCTTGACTCTTTCCTACCAATACTATGAAAGATTTGTTCTACATACTTGTTTGCATTTTGTCTTCCCCATTAGATTGTGAGCTCCTTAAAAACAGAGACTTTTTTCATGTCTTTGTAATCCCAATTCTTAGTATTGTGGCTGTTACATAGTAGGTGCCTAATAAATGCACACTGAATAACTGACTTAGATACAAGATAAGGTACATCAGGAGTTCAAAGGAAAAATATGCCATATTCTATGTTAGCCAAGACTTCCTGGCTGATATATTGAGAAACAAAGATAATATAATAAAAAGTAATTACTTTAAAAAGTTATTTCTCTTTATTAAACATTTATATATATATATACATATACATATGTGTGTGTGTACACAGAGTATGTTTGTATTTATATAGGTGTACACACATATATATGTATATATAAATATATTCTTATGTGTCAATATATTTGCTATCCATATATGCATATTCATGTGTGTATAGTATATATCCATCTTATGCTAAAAAAAATGTCTAAATATATACATTTAAGGGAATTATCCTATAACTGCCCAGGGAACCATATGAATGTCAACATGGTCTGATCATGTTATAATACTGACTGACTTTCAACTTTAAAATTATGTCTTTTCAAGACACTGCTCACTTCAAGAAAGTATTTTATATGAAGGGAAAGTTATATCAACTATAAAAGTATATAAGATACTACAACTGTTAGAGATAAATATTTTGATACTTAAAATAAGAGAAAATTTTGTTAAAATCTGCCAAAAATAGTTTTCAAATGGGATTCATAAAATTTGGACAGCAAATCAACTATTACATAAATATGAATTTGAATGTAAATATGATATAAACACGAAACTACCTTGTGAATAATGTACAATGAAAAATCATATTTGGCAGGTAGCAAATAATAAATATTTGTTGACTTGACTTGTATGTGAAAAGTTTTATTGTTTAGTTTCATAATTAAGAAAAACAGCTTCCTAAATTGATCATGTTCGTGACCATGTCTGTCTCTGCATATTTAGTTCACTTCTCCGTCAGAAGACACGTAACATTCTTCATCATCATTATCATTTCCCTGGAAACATGTCAATGCCCTTGTGATAAAAAATGAGGACAATAAGGTTAAGTGACTCATTCAACATACAATACAAATGGCAAAAACAGTCTGAGCATAAACTCTGTCTTTAGAACATACTACCAAGGCTAATCCCTTGGTCATGATCTCATCAGCCTTTTGCTAGCTTCTAATTTCATGAAACTCAACATCAAAATCTCCCTGATTTAAATATTTGTGACTGAAAGGCTTTTGTTGACCTCTAAGTTGTCCCTACCCAGGGAAACCTCATGAAGTTTTTATAGGCAGTGGTTTGGGGAATTTTGATAAGCAACTCCACCTGGAAAGTATAGGCATGCTCTTTGGTACTGTAACAAAAGGACAAAGAAAAATCTGACTAGCTCTTGCAGAATGGATACAGAAAATAAAGAGAGGGACTGAACTGTGATTTCATAACTATAGAGAACTTTCAGGTGAGAGAACTCCCTCTATGTCTGGCACCTTTTTAGCACTTTATAGTCATAAAGAGTCAACCAGAAGAAGTAGGAAGTCCAGAGAATTTCCCCAGAATCACAAAATCTATATAATTAGTATATAATTGAAACCCAGGTCTTCCTTGCATTGAAGTTGTTTCTCTCTCCCTAGGATTACACTTTTTTCTCATAGACTAGGATTTAATCAGAAATGGCACTCTGCTTTTTGTTGATCGATTAGAGAAAGTCAATTAAGATAGTTTTTCACCTTTTTTTCCCCCCTGTTTAGAGTATAGACCAGAGCATAGCATAAAATTCCTGGGAGATTTGTATTAGGGTTGAAAACTTGTACTAATGCTTAATTTTCACATTAGCCCAAGATCTTTTAATGCCTGCTTAAAGGGAAAACAATCTAGATGCATGTCTTTGCCCATAATTTTTGGAACAGAAATTAGAGAATTTAGACCTGAGAGAATGCTATCTTAAGCCAAAAGAAGATAACAGCTAGGGTTTGAAAGTAAAAAGTGGTAATGGTGGACCATGACATGTTCTTAAAGAAGTATATAATTAAAATCAAAAGAAATGAAAGAAATGCACAGTAAAACAACTTTAAAGGGCATCTATGAGACTGGTTAATATGAAAAGAAATAAAAATGATAAATGTTAGAGGTGTTGTTGAAATATTGGGACATTAAAATACTGAGGATTTTTTTTTATTTTTTAGGGTTTTTTAAGTTTTTTTTTTAGTTTTGCTTTAGATTATCTATCAGTATAATTTTCTTTTTTTTCTTCTTAGACCCTTACCTTCTGTCTTAGAAGCAATGTTGTGCATTGGTTCCAAGGCAAAAGAGTGGTAAGGGCTACGCAATGGGGATTAAGTGACTTGCCCAGGGTCATACAGCTAGGAAGTGTTTGAGGCCACATTTGAACCCAGGACTTCCCATTTCTAGGCCTGGCTCTCAATCCACTCAGCTGCCCCCTATCAGTTTTTATGATCCATGTTTTTCCCTTCATCTTTGATCTCTCCCTTCCCCAAGATGGCAGGTAATAGGATATAGGTTGTACATGTGTTATTATACAATATATATTTCCATGTTCATCATGTGAAAGAATATACCTATTGTTTACTACTTAACAAGATTCAGTGAAGAAATAAAGTGAAGAATGGCATGCTTCAGTCTGTAGTCAGACTTCCTCAGTTCCTTCTGTAGCAGTGGAGACACTTTTTTTATCATGAGACTCTTGGCATTGCCTTGGGTCCTTGTGCTGCTAATAATAGTTATGTCATTCACAGTTTATTATTATACTACATTGATATAACTATGTACATTCTTCTGGATGGTGCGTGAATCTCTCTGCTTTAAATGTTTCTTATAAACAGCATATTGTGGGATTCTCACTTTTAATCCACTGTACTATCCTCTTCTGTTTCATAGATGAATTCATTCTGTTCACATATAAGAGCTCTTTTCTAATTGTATATCTTCCTCCAATTGATTTTCCCTCTATTTATTCTTCTCCTCCACTCCTTTCAGTCATTCCTTGTCCATAAATTATTTTTGTTTCTGACTAGCATCTCCCCAAATTCATTCTCCCTTTTGTCCATGCCCTCTTCTTCTTGTTCTGCCTCCCCTTCCTACGTCTCTATAGATTCAAATGGATTTTTTTGCAGATTTATTCCCCATCTTGTGCCATTCCCAACTTGATTTAGGTCAAAACATTGCCCTTTTGGATATCATCCCATCATATTCAAATTGCTTTCTTCTCTCTGGCCACATATGCTCCCATTCACTGCATTTATAGTGATCAAGTTTTAAAATATTTCCCGTGCCATAAGTATCCCAAGTAATTTATAAATAATAGCACTTCAAGTATCATAGATTTCTTTAATATGTTTATTATCCTATATAAAATTATAATGCTATAATCATTCTATATAAAATTGTAATCCTTTTGCTGAAATAATAACTTTCCATGGTCAAGTTTTTTTTATGTGTTTTACACATTTTGGGTGATTTTTTTCACGATCTTCTTATATGTTGAAAATCAGCTCTACTTACAGGGTGAAGAGAATACTGAACCTTGCTTACCCTTGGTGCCACATGCAGTGGATCTTGCTGGATTCCACTCCTCAGCTGTCCTCCTGGTGTTATGAGTTCTGTTTTTGTTCCTCCTACTGTGAGTTCACCCGATTGTCCTTGCACTGGGTCAGTCTTCAAACTCTTCAGCCTGTGCTTGTATCATGCCGCGCCTCATTCTGCTCATGGCACCTCTCTCACTTCTTACCCCTGTAGGATGAGTCTGCTGCTCCTGTTGATTTTATTAGGTTGAAACTCTGTTTTACTCTGTCTTTTGTTGATTCTGTAACTCCAAAATTTGTGGTGGGATATTTGTTTCCCTTTTTTGCTTGATTAGAGGTGGGTTTTGGCAAGTTCAAAACATTCCTTATGCTGCAATCTTGGCTCCCAGAAATAGAAAATCAGGGCACTAATACACTATTGGTGGAGCTGTGAACTAACATAATCATTCTGAAGAGCAATTTGAAACAATGCCCAAAGGTCCATAAAATATTTACACAGAAATACCACCACCTAAGTTTATAACACAAAAGGGGTCCTACTAGTTCAAAATAGAGCAGTTTGTTTTTTTGTTGTTGTTCTGGTAAAGACCTGGAAACTGAAGGGATGCCCAAAATTAGAGGAATGGCTGAATAAGTTGTGATATATGATTATAATAGAATACTATTGTGCCATAAGAAATGATAAACAGGATGATAAAAAATACTTGGAAAGATTTACATGAAGTGATGCTAAGTAAAGGGAGCAGAACCAGGAGAATGTTGTACATAGTAAAAGCAATAAAATATGATGATCAGCTGTGAATCACTTAATTATCATTAGTAATGCAAGGATCTCTCACAACTCCAAGGGCCTCATGAGGAAAAAAGACTTTTTACTGACATAGAAAGAACTGATTGTGTCTTCACTTTATTTCCTCCATGAATTTTTCCCTAGTGTAAGCAATTTCTGCCTTCTTTCACATTTTGATGAACATGTAAGTGTGTATTGTATATGATAACACACGTTCAACCCATAAAATTTTATATGCCCTCTTAAGGAGACAAAATTGAGTGGGATAGAAGGAGAGAGCAGGCATTTCAAAATGTTAGAAAATTATTATTAAAATTGTATCAACATATAAGCTGGAAAAACGTTTTATAAAAGTACATAATAGAGTCAAAGTCATGTTTGCCCACATGATCCACTATTCATGGATAATAGAACTAGAAAAGCAGGCATTGAAAAACTAACTGTTCTACTGAATTGCATGTATAAAGCAATTGTTTTGCCATTCAGAAGGGGTGAGATTAGGTCTGTATGAGAAAAGCGTTGCCTTTTGCCAAAGGGAATCACTCTATTCAAGGGATTCATCCCTTCAGTAAGACCAACCAATTGCACTGAACTACCATGAAAGGGGCCACTAAAGGGACAAATCCTCTGAATTCAGTGTGTACCTATTCAGTTACAAAATCAGAGTGCTGGTGGGATGCCAAAAAGAATCATGATGGATTTGCTCTAGAAGAAAAATTTATATTTGAAGGTTTTGTTCTCCCACTAATTTTCCCATCTTCTAAAAATGTTATATGTTGTTTCTACGTTAAATTTACATTAGTCCCCCACCCCAAATTAAAACCTAATCTGACCTTGGATAATCATAAATACACAGAAAGCATGGCACCAGTAGGAAATAGAAAGCTAGAAGACAAGAACAAGAATATTTTCAAAGTTAATGATTTGTGGTGTCTGATGGCATTGCCACTTTTCCCCAATGTCTTCAAAAAATGAAGAGACATTAAAAGAGGATTAAAATATTATCAATAGGATAATGAAACCAAAATCAATAAACCAGACATAATTCTCTCAAAGACATGAAGAAACAGATTGATTTCTCCAATGACAAGGTTTGACTTTATCAATTAAAAGATTTCGTTAAACAAACAGGAACAATTACCATATGTCCTTAAATGAAGGGACTCCTGACAACCATAAAGTGGTTTAAGGAAATAGTCTCTTTCTTTAGAAAAATCAATATCCTCATGTTTTTGACAAACATTTCTCAATACCATTGATTAATCATGCATTCTACATGTATTTGTTATAAATAACTCATGATCATCTTGTCACATCAATATGGTATTTCAGAACAAAATTACTACCACTATTTCTCATATGCTTTTTTTTTTTTTACTAAAACCTAATTTAGTTGGTAAATTAGAATGGTGTGGTTATATAGCAATATTTGTGAGTACTTTTTAGTTGAAACTTTTTATTTCTTGATGAATATTATCATTTATATTTAAATAATCACTATGAAAGACCATTGCTAGGTAGTCACAAAGTTAGGAAGACCTCTGACTCCTAGGGCACTTTTAATAACTTCTCAGTTCCCCAAGAAACATTCTTGAGAATTTCAGATGCAGAGCAGGTGCTGGTCTAAATTGGTGGAAGGTGATTCTTCCCTGAGAATGTCATTTATCAATGACATCATAAAAAGGCACATACCTACATATAAAACTTAATCAATACAAGATGTGGAGATATCAATATTCACTTATTTTTGTGGATAGAAGGGCTTAATTTTTTCTCTATGATTCATGAAAAATTACTTATAAAAATTACAGTTTAACCATGAAATAAGAAGTTAAATGAATGAAACAATTCGTGACCAAATTTTATGCCAAATCATGGCCATATGACTCATATCTGGTTGTTAGAGAATTAATTAATTTCTCTCCTCAAATTAGTCTAGAAAACTTTTTCTTCTTTTATCTTTGGTCACCTTATAAATGGCACCTATTGCATTTCCAGTAGAGTTTAATCTCTTTGAGGTCAGAGACTGTGACATTTCTATACTTTTATGTATATCCCGCACATAATAAATGCTTATTGAATTGAATTGAACTGTCAACAACTTTACTGGAATAATAGTTCAGGAGCAGACAAACCCACTGATTTAAGTATGGCATGAAGCAAGCATTCAGTTTCAAATTATCTTTTGATAAAACAAACAAAAAGTAAGGTAGAATGAAAAATGATTTGGTTTGAGATCAGTTTTCCTTAGACTTAATCATTCAATGAAATCTATTATATCATAAAATAAATATAACCCTAAATATAATCTCTTATACTATATGGTTATATGTAAGTACCACTTTAAAGATACTTGGCATTCCTTTAATTTCATTAAACTTTTAGGTGATGTCATCCTGTATGCATGATAATTATACTCAATTCTGAATACTATTGTTACAATTGTTTTATTTTTTTAATTTTTTATTTTTAGAAAAATTTTCCATGGTTACATAATTCATGTTTTTATTTTACCCATTACCCCTTCAGCGCCCCCCCAAAGCTAACTCGCATTTCCACTGGTTTTAACATGTGTGGTCAGTCAAGACTTATTTACACATTATTGATAGTTACATGGGTGTGGTCTTTTCAGGTCTACATCCCCAAACATATCCTCATCAACCAAATTGTTCAAGCAGTTGTTTTTCTTCTGTGTTTCCACTCCTGTAGTTCTTCCTCTGAATGTGGGTAGCGTCTTTTCCATAAATCCCTCAGAATTTTCTTGGGTCATTGCATTGCTGCTAGTACAGAAGTCCATTACAATCAATTTTACCACAGTGTATCCATCTCTGTGGATAATGTTCTTCTGGCTCTGCTCCATTCACTCTGCATCAATTCCTGGAGGTCTTTCCAATTCACATGGAATTCCTCCAGTTTATTATTCCTTTGAGCACAATGATTTTCCATCACCAGCATATACCACAATTTGTTCAGCCATTTCCCAATTGAAGGGCATACCTTGCTTTCTAGTTTTTTACCACCAAAAAAAGTGCAGCTATAAATATTTTTGTGCAAGTCTGTTTATCTATGATCTCTTTGGGGTACAATCCCAGAAATGTTATGGCTGGATCAAAGGGCAGGCATTCTTTTATCACTCTTTGGGCATTGTTTCAAATTGCCCTCCAGAATGGTTGGATCAGTTCACAATTCCACCAGCAGTACATTAACATCCCAATTTTGCCACATCACCTCCAACATTCATTACTCTCCCCTGCTATCATTTTAGCCAATCTGCTAGGTGTGAGGTGATACCTCAGGGCTGTTTTGATTTGCATTTCTCTAATTATTAGAGATTTAGAACACTTTCTCATGTGCTTATTGATAGTTTTGATTTCTTTATTTGAAAATTGCCTATTCATGTCCCTTGCCCATTTATGAATTGCGGAATGGCTTAATTTTTATACAATTGATTTAGCTCCTTGTATATTTGAGTAATTAGATCTCTGTCAGAATTTTTGTTATAAAGATTTTTCCCAGTTTGTTGTTTCCCTTCTGATTTTGGTTGCGTTGTTTTTGTTTGTACAAAAACTTTTTAGTTTAATATAATCAAAACCATTTATTTTACATTTTATAATTTTCTCTAACTCTTGCTTGGTTTTAAAATCTTTCCTTTCCCAGAGATCTGACAAGTATACTATTCTGTGTTCACCTCATTTACTTACAATTTCCTTCTTTATATTCAAGTCTTTCACCCATTCTGAATTTATCTTGGTGTACGGTGTGAGATGTTGATCTAAACCTAATTTCTCTCATACTGTTTTCTAATTTTCCCAGCAGTTTTTGTCAAATAGTGGATTTTTGTCACAGAAGTTGAGCTCTTTGGGTTTATCATACACTGTCTTGCTGTTGTCATTAACCCCAAGTCTATTCCACTGATCCTCCCTTCTATCTCTTAACCAGTACCATATTGTTTTGATAACCGCTGCTTTATAGTATAGCTTAATATCTAGTACTGCTAAGCCACCTTCCTTCACATTTTTTTTCATTATTTCCCTTGATATTCTTGATCTTTTGTTCTTCCAAATAAACTTTGTTATATTTTTTTCTAATGCAGTAAAAAAGGTTTTTGGTAGTTTGATAGGTATGGTGCTAAATAGGTAAATTAATTTGGGTAGAATGGTCATTTTTATTATGTTAGCTCATCCTACCCATGAGCAATCAATGGCTTTCCAATTGGTTAGATTCAGTTTTATTTGTTTGGAAAGTGTTTTGTAGTTGTTTTCATATAATTGCTGTGTTTGTTTTGGTAGATAGATTCCCAAGTATTTTATATTGTCTAGGGTGATTTTAAATGGTGTTTCTCTTTCTACCTCTTGCTGCTCTAATGTGTTGGAAATGTATAGAAATGCTGATGATTTATGTGCATTTATTTTGTATCCTGCCACTTTGCTAAAGTTGTTGATTATTTCTACAAGCTTCTTAGTTGATTCTCTAGGATTTTTTAAGTAGAACATCATATCATCTGCAAAGAGTGATAGCTTAGTCTCCTCATTGCCTATTTTAATACCTTCAATTTCTTTTTCTTCTCTAATTGCTACTGCTAGTGTTTCTAGTACTATGTTAAATAATAGAGGCAATAATAGACATCCTTGTTTCACACCTGATCTTATTGGGAAGGCTTCTAATTTATCCCCATTGCATATTATGCTTGTTGATGGTTTAGGATATATGCTGTTTATTATTTTTAGGAATGCTTTAAAAAAAGAACAACTCTGCTTTTTGTACCTTTGTGAATAGCACAGTCATGTCCGCATTCTATTACTTAAACACAATAAAGATTAATATGAAAGAAATCAACCTAAGAACCAGCTTTGGAGTAGGAAAGACAACTTTTATGTACTTGTTATGTGAATTTGTGCAAATTACTTAACCCCTCAAAGCACTAAGCAACTTTATCACAAAAAATTATCACAAAAAAAAATTTATCACAATAAAGAACAGTTACTACATTGATAGAATTTCCTCACTAGGAGTTCGTTCCAGGATAAAGTTACCAGTATGGACCAAAAGAAAAGGAAAAAAACCAAAAACCTATAAAGGCAAAGATAGAGGAAACAAAGTTGTGTTTAATGTACATATCTCAATAAGTTCCTGAAAATCAGATGCTATATGAGAATCCTCTGGGATAAGTAATTTATCAGTCATTTTGACTTATTGCTCTGGTTCAAGCCTCAGCCAAATGACAATTGCCATTTAGCTGTCTTGAAGAGGGAGTTATTCTTCAAAGAAAAGTGCATTTCTTGAGGCTCTTAACCACTTGATTAGCATAATACTTCAACACATTATGATAGGATTAAAAAAATGCTCACAGCAATCATATACATTCTATTAACTTCCATTTTCATACAACATAGTAATCACTCCTTTCCTAATCAAGCTACAGTTCAACTAGATAACAAATTTTCACATTTGAAATATCTTCATTATAAAATAACCATGCTTATTGATTAAAATATGTTCATGATGTCAGGCTTTTCATGGCAATCATTCAAACTGCTTTTCACCTTTAACTTCATTCTTTAATTAATTACTTTCATTCATAACTGTATTCATTTATTATTTGTATATTTGTCTACTTCCAAATTCCTGCCTAAAATTATTATTTTTGTTTGTTTCTTCTTGCTTCTGTTGAGTAATTATCACTCCCCAACCCCTTACTCCAGAAACAGAATTAAAATGAAATTTTTTCTAGGTATACCTGTTGCCCTTTTTGTGATTTAAACCCTAAAATGTATTTTGCAGAGGGGAAAAATTTTCATAATGTGAATATTCAAATCTGAATTTTATCTGCAACATGCTGAAAAAGTTTATTCATATAAATATGTATACATAGAGCATACATTTTCTTAATAATGAGATCATGCAGATAAGAATTTTTTAAAAATTTATGTAAAGATTACAGTATCATAAGCACAAACTTAAGAATAATTTTAAAATGGATCATAAATTATGACATTGATATTAGCTGCCTTGTTCCCTGTAGTATATCAACAAACCAATCCCATATACTTATTCCAGAATTCAAATTTAGCTGACAATATGAAACAAAAACAATGGTTTTAAATAGTAATTTATCTGCCTCATTATTTTGAAAAAAAAGACAAAAAAATTTTAACCAGGTCTTTGAAGTGACCTACCAGTCAACAAAATCACATCTCCTAATACTTTCCAGAAAAAAAAGACTTCAATATAGATGGGCAATTTCCTCAATTGTGTGAACATTTCATGAATGTTCACATCTATCTTTTCATCTTTGAATTAGGAATATTTTTAGAGAACATACATTCTTCAGTGATAAGATTTCTTTTTTCACCTACACATTCTTCAGTGATTCACTTTCCACACAATGACTGGCTAAGATACTAATACTCTAGAAATATAACATAGACAATATACTTGACCGAGAGCCAGGTATACTTGAGATGAAGTTCCCCCTCTTACCAGCTGCAACATCCTAAGCAAGTCTCTTATCATCCCTTATTTTCTGTTCCCTCCTTTATAAAATAGATATAAAGAGATTACCTGAATTGCAGGGTTTCTGTGAATGTCAAATAAGATATTGCATGTAAATTTCATTTCAAACCTTAAAATACTATGTAAATATAAGCTATTATTATTTGATAAGGTTAACAGTAAAGTAGAAAGCCCTTATCTTGACTTGATTACAAGTTCCTAGAAGACAAGGAACAGTTTATTAACATTTTGTCAGTCTTTGAGTTGTTGGCAGTTATTATTCTGTTACATAGCTTTTTTTTTCAGAGAGGTTAGATTCTTTTGTTATTGGCTGAAGATAACTACACTAGGAATAATGAGTTAAACCTGCAAAAAGATTCATTTTTTTTAACTTCATATAAGGGGAAACTTCCTAAGAATCAGAGCTGTCAAGAGTGGAATCTTTAGGCCCATAAAAAAATCAGTTCCTCCTCTCTGGAGGTCTTCCAATAGAGGATGGTTCAGTTCAGGCTTCTTGGAAATATTGTAGAGGCTTTTGTTATTCAGCCACAGGTTGTACTAGATGATCTTTGAGGTCCCTTCCAACTCTGTTTCTGTGAAATGATTAATTTGGATACATCTAGGCCTCTTCGTTCAAATATTTCAAAAGCCTCTACATTAAAAAAAGTTAAAATCTATAATAAAATGTTGATTTCCTACACAAATTGATTAGTAAAAAATAAAACCTTTTTTTTTCTCCCTCAAGTCTTGACTGCAGAAGATTCCATATATGCTGCCTATATATCTCATGAGTCCAAGAATTATCATTCTTTATATGCCCTTGATACAGATGGTGGTGAATTAAAAACCCTACCAGTTCATGAGTTATTTATTTTCCTTTTTTATTATTAACTTAATAATCATCAACAAATGCAAATATTTCAAAATACAAAGATATAAAAGAAACTATGAACTGTTATGCCCTTAAAGTAAACAATTCTTAAAAAAAGATTATAATTACTTATTATATGAGCTATGGGCTATATATTAGGGACATGTAGTGGTACCACTCCTTGAGTTTCAGAAATAAAATAATAAGACATTAGTACTTCAGACATTATATTTGGTTCTCATTTATTCCATTAACAAATTGGCGTTTACAATTGGTTCTTAGAAGTTGAAATAGAAAATATCAAACATTAATAGAAATAAAGCTAGCTATTTAACAGTCTAAATAGGGAAGAAAAGGGAAATATGGTAAAGGTGAAAGAGTAGAAAATGTCTGTTATACTTAGGATATCTTATTTTCACTTTTGTTTCTTTCAACGAGTCCATATGTTTCTTTTATATCTTAGCACAACTGCATGTTTAAAAAAAGTTCTGACAATTAATGTTGGGCTTCTATATTTTCTGTTACTATAGCTTTGAAAATATATCCTAAAAGAGATAAAATAGATATCCATATCTATTATTATATAAATGAATTGAAGTAAAAAAAGAAGGTTTTTCTTCTTAAGAAAATGGTAAATCTAAAATGCACCTTTAATTAGAAGCAAACTTCAAGCAAATAGGGCAAATTTGTGAGTCTTAATTCATATTCAAATGAATTAACTTCAGTGACTTCAGTACAAAGAGAAAGTGATTTGAACAGATGTGATCTTCATGGGATTCCATTCTTTTGAGAACATCATGTCGTTCTATCAAAGGCATGAAAGTCAAGTAGGAAAATAAAATATGAGTCTTCATGGGATCCCTCTAGGATACTCAAATGGCAATTAGCATGTTAGATATATAGACACTTTTAAAATTTTGCTTAAATTTTAAAAGTCATCATTAGAGAAAATGATCCATGAAGATATAAAAGAATGAACAAAGAACAATAGAACATTTATTTTTTCAGATTAGTGAGCAATATGTTACTTAATTTAATACTTAGAAAAAAGGGAGTGAAAAAAGGAGGGGAAAGAGGGCAAAATTGTACTCTCATAAAAGGTTGAGAAAGAAATTTTCATTTGTAGGTGCCTGAAATAAAAAAGTTTTCTAACATTTATTATGTCAGAGAGGAAATGAATATTCATGGTAAATTGAGAAACAGTGCGAAATAGTATGTGATTAAGTTCCAACTTGGTGGTAAGGACAACATGTAGAAGAGTCTCAAGTGGCTAATACAGTTAGGTAAAGCACTACAAAGAAGATAGCAATTTATCCAGACATTTATTTTTGTTAAGTAGAGAAGAGGGACAGAATTCCAGAGGCATTTCAGAGTAAGAATTCAACTAAATAAACATTTCCTTTACATACAGGATGCTCACAACAGAATGACAATAATAGACTTCCCAGAATGAAAAGAAGGGAAAATGTAGAGAGATAGAGAGGAAAAGAACAAATTAATAATAAAAATGATCCTTATTTTTTTCCTTTCCAATTATACTAACATAGGATAAAAATATGGACATAACTTAGTAATGACTCTTATCTAGCAACAAACTCCATCTTCTTATTTACAACATTCCTTCTACCTGGAAAGTCGTCCCTCTTAATCAATAATTATTGAATCCTTAAAGGTTTATCTTAGACACCATTTCATTCATTATGTAAGCCTCAGTTAAAAATTAATTTTTGTTTCTTCCCATTTAACTAGGGAAAATATGATCTCAGTTTAACTCAGGGGGGAAAAATCTGTGAATAATAGATAGTCACCCTGTCCTAGATTAACCTAGGTCATTAATCTAAGATGATTCCCCAACAATGATTACCTACTCTTGAAAGCCCATGTATACCAATTGTTCCTCAACTTTAAAAAAGAAAATAGAATGGCAGTTTTCAAATGTTGGGGACTGTGACTCTCTCCAAAAGGATACAGCATATTTTTCATGCAGGAAGTACTTACTTCATTTTTGTTATTATTTATTTCTGCAGTATTTTGTTCACAATAAGGTTCTCAAAAATATTTGTTGAATGACTGGATGAAGGGCTTTAGGTTTATTAATATGAAGAGAAAAATAGCATGGCACGGTGGACATAAAATTGGTCTTTTAGTAAGGATAATTTAGGATCAAATCTCACCTCTTGATCTTAATATATGTGGAATCATGAACAATTTCCTAAACCTTTTCAATTGCCAGATAACTCTTTAAAACTAACTTATAGAAGGATTGTGATCTATATTGATACATGGAATTTCTAAACAAAGATTGCTGCAAAAGTGAGTTACCAGTTCCTTTGACATAAACTGGAGGAAATACCCAGAATGTTCACTAAAAGAAGCTATTACAATAATTTAGGAATGGGATCTAAAGATATAATCTAATGTGGTGGCAATAGGGAAGGAAAGGAAAGAAGATATGAAGGAGATATTTCAAAGAAAGAATTAATAATACTTAAGGGCTGGACACTGGATATGAGAACAAAAAGAAAAAACCATTAAACCAATACACATCACAGGTAAACAAAAATTAAATCAGAGAAGAAAAATTTAAGGAAAACTCAGTTTTTATGTAATGAGGAGTCAATACTGTTTAAAATAAAGATACTTGATGATGAATCAAGAAATATGTTATATATTTAATCTAAGACTAACTAGCTATAGGCTCTATGAGAAGTCATTTTATCTCTCTGGGTCCCAGTTCTTTTTTTCTATAAAATGAAGAAGTTATAAAAGGTGATTTCTAAAGTTCCTTCCAACTCTAATATTGGATCCATATGCAAAATGATGTTTAGCTATAATACAAACTATAGCTTGTAAAACTTGAGGGATAACAAAAATTGCTGCAACAGTAAGATAACAATTCCTTAACAGGTAAACTGGAGGAAGCACACAGGATGTTCACTGAAGGAAGCTATTATAATTTAGGAATGGGATCGAAAGGTATGTTCTAATGTAGTAGCAATAGGGAGGGAAAGGAAGTTGCATTCATATTAAAATATTTCATCATTTTCTCTTGGTTCAAATATTTAATTGAAAGAGAAAGTTGGTATACACTAATTCAGTTGGGTGTGATTTTGTTCTTTCTTCCATTTTCTTAAGGCCTTCCTCTTGACACATATATAAACACTAACTTCTTTTAGCAAGAATGTACAGAACTAAGGCAAAATAAAGATCTCTAGTGTCCAACTTTAAGTTCTTAGCATGGTTACATTTATTGGGCTAAAATGGGATATATAATTTTATAATTTGGAAGGTTTACATGAATGGCTGGTTTAAGAACTACTAATTCATATTTCCTTTAAGAAAAGTATAATGAATGTAAAATGAATTAATCCTAGAAATTCTAAGCACAGAAACCTTGTCCACATTTTTTTCAATTTGAGAAATAAGAACTTTATCAGAAAAACTTAGTGAAATTATTTTTAATATTACTTCATTGTCTATGGTATCTTTTTGCAAAATATAATTTCTCTGATTATCTCTTTCAATTAGACCTAATTTTAATTTTGCTTCATATGAAGTCATGCCAGCTCCCTCTGCCCACTTTAACTGACCCATAATAGACTCAGTACCAGCCTGTCACTTCAATTCTGCCTATATTGGTGTCCCAAGTGTGTCTCTAATACACAGTATATTGTTGGATTCTGCTTTCCAATTCCTTTTGCTGTTAATATTCTTTTGGTTAGCTCATTCCAGTCACATCAGTAATGATCATTAGCCATACATTTCCTTCCATCCCATTTTCTACTATTTATCATTCTCTCTCTTTTTAATGTCAGTCTTCAAAAATGTGTATTACTTCTTACTACCGCATCCCCCAATCCACCCTCTACCTCATCATTCCCCAACCCATATCCCTATTAGATAAGTTAGATTTCTATATCCAACTGTGTGCCTATATATTTTAATATGTATAAGAGTGGTATATACATACATACATATTATATATATACATATGAATATATATTTCTTTTTTTAATAAATTCCAAAGAAAGAAAGGTTCAAGTATTGCTTAACAGCCCCCATTTTCTCCTCCACTATTATTTTTTCCTTGTACACCTTCTTTATGTGAGAAAATTTTTCCCATATTACCTCTCCATTACCCCTTTTCCAGGACATCACTCTTTCCAGCCCCTATATGCTCTTTTATGGAGATAATCACACATAATCAACTCACACTCCTTCTAATGCCTTGAAGTTATTAGCAATTAAATACATCCTCTTCCTATCAAGGTATATGAAAATTTAACACAACTGAGTCCCGTATAATTATATTCACGTTTGTTTGTTTGTTTGTTTGTTTGTTTTCATGCTTATCTTGAGTTTGGGTTCTGTACATGTATAGGTTAGGAGGCAATGTGCCAAGCTTCAGGATTTTTCATGCTTGTTTTCAAGGCTTGTTCTGGGGTTCTGCAAGTTTTGGGTGCTTACAAAGTGCTATTATCTTGAGAGGCAGGGTCGCTTCTCTTCATCTGCCCTTGGGTCTTTACCTGAGAAGGTTCCCTGACCCACTGCAGCTGCAAGTACTAGGGCTCCCCTTGACCATAGTCTCCTGCAGCCATAAATGCTAGCACTCCATTTGGCCCTCGAATCTTGACCAGGAATCCTGCTCCCTTTTTGCTAGTCATAGGCACTCTTCTCTGCCCTTGAACTGCCAAGTCAGAACCAATATGGGTGACAGAATTACCAATCAGTGCCAGCTTTACCCAGTGCCAACTATATTCTCCTTCTGACCTGTTCTCTGATCTCGTTACCTTTTCTTAGCTGAGAACTCCAAAAGCTGCTGCTACTGATGCTGTTGCTATTGAATAATCTCCAAGGGCCACCACTGGTGCTACTGCCTTGCCTTTTAGTCCCTCACCCACCCCATGTTGGAGATCTCTCTTGCAGACCTTCTAAATTGCCTCAGATTAGAAAAATATCTTCCTCAGACCTTTTCTTGGCTCTGAAACTCAAAAAATTTGATTTAGAGTGTTGTATTTTAGTTGTTTAGAGGGGGAAAGCTGGGTGAATACATCTGAATCCTTACTCTACCATCTTGATTCAACTGCAGTTTTTAAACAGACTAAATAACACTCATAGAGTATTTTATAGCAGCATTTATTATTCATGTATGTGTATGATGAAAAAGCTTTATTCTGTGATACTCTATTATTCCTAAAGAAACAAACAACATTGTTTTCAAGTTACAATGAAGATGTCTCAATGTTGCCTCTGTGATAAAAAAAAAAATAGACTTTATTTTGAGTCCATTTACAAACTTACTTTCTCCTATCAGCCTTCTAAGCCTTCCAAGAGGATATAGATATAGATATAGATATAGATATAGATATAGATATAGATATAGATATAGATGTAGATATAGATATAGATCTATAGATATACACACACATATATCACTTAAATTCATTTTCCCTACTCAATGAAAAAATAATTTCTTAATGTGATACCAGAATATTCTTATGAACACATTGATAAAAAGAAGTTCTATACAATATCATTTTTTTTGTTTAGTTAGCCTCACTATCACTCTTGAGATGTAAGTTCATGACAAAAATCTTAGCAATATAAGTACTACGAAGTTCAGAAATTTTAATACTGCACAATAATATATTTAGGGTGGCCTTGAGGCAATTATTAATGAGAAATTGTTTTAATCATATTATGTTTTGACAAAGAAATTTTTGAATTGCAAATGGCCTTAAGGTCAAGAGCACTATTCAAAATGTATTAGAAAAGTTTAAATTATTGCTAGTTGCTAAAGTATGTTTTTAACATAGCCTTACATGTAACCTATTCATTTATTTATTGTTAGCTATTATCAGAAAAGTGCTTTCTGAAAAAAATTCTAATTTGAAATTACTTATATTTATTTCTACTCTTGTTCAAATCAACTAGGTAAGAAACATATTGTGGTGTCTCAACAATCTTAAAAAAACAATGACACAGGGGAACTAATGTTCAACATTAGGTAAGAAAAATCTAATTACGAACTTATACATTTGTTTTGTAGTTCACAGTAAAACTAGCTATATGTAAGTAAAAAATTTCAGAGCTGCAGCAGCTAGATGGCTCAGTAGATTGATAGCAAGGCCTAGAGACAGAAGGTTCTGGGTTCAAATTTGGTATCACATGTAAGGGGGGAAAATGGGTTTTATGGGTTCAATATATTAAAAGATGATCCCCAGAGGATTAAACTATTATCAATCCTCAATTAAGAATAATCTCAAGTCAAAATTGACTTTTATGGAACTTTATTTACAATTAAGAAGAGAGAAAGGAAATAAGGAAATAAGAATCTAACCCAGTAGGTAATTTATTACAATCCTCTAATTAATCCAGGTAGATCTTAACCCTCAGCTGAGAGTTAGATGTCCAGTCTTGAAGGTGAATGGAGCAAACTTCATTGACAGTCTACTAAAAGAAATTTCTTAAGAGAAGTTCAGGAAGATTCAGTCAGTCTTTAAACTCACCACATGGAATTCAAAGAAGCTATTTATAGCAGTCTCACTGGGGTCTCAGCATTCCAACAATCCTCCATGAACTAGAAGAGGTCCTTCACCAGACACCCTCTTCAACCAAACCCCCTCACTCACTCCACTCCCTCTTTTTAAAGGGGTCACTCATGCGTCACTTCCTGTGCCTCCCTCCTACTTTGCGTGTCCAATCACAATAAACACTTCTCATAGTACTGCCCAGGGGGCAGTCAGTTGATTCTGATTCCTTACCCACTCTAACACACCTGGGTTATGGACCTCCCAGAATTAGAGGTGCTCTCACCTTTGGTGATTAAATCTAAAGTTGGGCAGTGTAGACTTAATCTAATTATCACAACATACTTCTTAAATGTGTGACTCTGGGCAAGTGACTTAACCCCATTGCTTAGGACTTACTGCTCTTCTGCCTTGGAACCAATATATAATATTGATTCTAAGATAGAAGGTAAAGGTTTCAAAAACTATTTCAGAGGCTAGAACCACCACTGTTGTTTTTTAGGATTGAATCATGCCATATTTAATGGAAGATATGCCAGTTTTAAATGTAATTTAGAGGTAATAGGGAGAGAATGAAGTGGCTAGACCTATACTTTAAGGATGATTAGAATAACTTACTTATTATAAGGATAAGAATAAGTAACTCTGGAACTTGTGTAGAATAAATATAGAAGAGAGAGAGAGCCTATGAATATAGAAGCCAATCAGGAGCCTATTTTAATTGTTTAAACAAAGAAGTGATAAAGGATTAGACTATGATCATAATGGTAGGTATAGATATATGTGGACAGATGTGAGAGGTGTTGATAACTGATTGGATATAGGGAGGAGGCAGAGGAAAAAGTAGAGGATGAACTTTTGTAACTAAAAGACTGGCAATCATCCTCCAAAGAAACTGGGAAATTAGAATGAAGCCACTTTTTCAGTGGTCAAAGGAAATTTTTCCCATTTATAACTCTGTGTATCACCTGAATCTTAGGTTCCTATAGGCAGTGATGGCGAACCTTTTAGAAACTGAGTGCCCAAACTGCAACCTTCATTGGCATGTGAGCCAGACAGGGAAGGAAGAAGCACTCCCATTGGCTGCTAGGCAGAGGGGCGGGTCTTGTGAGAAATTACCTCAGGCATGTGGAGAGGAGGAAGAGAACATCTCCCCCTTCCTCCTCCCCCTCCACCCTGCCCAGAATACTCCAGCATGTATGTCATAGGTTTGCCAATACAGCTATAGGGTAAACATTTGATTGAAAAAACAAGAGGTAGCTTTCAAATGTTATATTCTGAGGGAAGAAAAAATAATAGATATTTGGACTGACACTGAAAATAAATGGTTTTCTTTTCAGAATTCATATGAGGAAACAATAGTTCATTGAAATTTTTCTCATATAACTAGGGATATCAAGGATTGTTGAGAGTAAATTTTCAAGAGAGATTTGAGACAAGAAGTCCACCAATTATTATTGCAATAATCCAAGCAAAAAGTGATGAGGCCTTGAACAGAGTGGTAGAGGTGTCTGTGGAGAGAAAGGTTCAGAAATGAGAGGCATTTGCATGTAAAAGCAACAAGATTTAGTAACTTGGCAAGGTCTCTTATGAATATGAATACAAAGATTTGGAAAGGTAATGCACATAATGCACATAAATGGATTGTGATAAACACTGCTCACATTGAAGCATTATTGGAATAAATGAGTAAATAAAATCTGTAGTACATTTTAACAATCTAATAAAGAGAAATTACATTAGTTATCAGTTATTAAATAACCACAAAATAACATGTAGTTTCATAAAATAACAACAATGCCTTTCCTTTGTCTTGGAAAACATAAAAATGCTCAAGGTCAGAGAGCAACAATGATTTTCTACCTTCTCTTGTCTAGGCAAGGCAATACAGAAGCAGTTAGGTATCATGGTGGACAGATAACTAGGTATGGACTCAGATGGCCTGAGTTCAAATTCTTCCTCAGAAATTTACTAATTGTGTGATTCGGGGCAAGTCATTTAATTTCTGCTTGCTTCAGTTTATTCATCTATAAAATGAAGATAATAACAGTACCTTAAAATTATACAAATGCTTATTCCATTCCTTACTCTAAATTCTATCTTGACAACTAAATGATCAAAGACTATGCAGTGTGAAGTGAATATAGTCAAGAAAACAATCATTATACGGACAACAACGGTGTAAAATCAAAAACTTTGAAAGATTTAGGAATTCTGAACAGTGTAATGCATAACTACTATTACAGAGAATTCATAAAGAAAATATGCTACTTTCCTGGTAGAGATATGAAGAACTCAGAGTGCAATATATTTATTTTAAATGACCAATATGGAATGGGACAGAGAGGTGACTCAGTGGGGAGAGTCCTAGATCTAAAATCAGGAAGACCTGAATTTAAATCCAACCTCAGATATGACACTGAACAAGCTGCTTAAACTTTTTGCCTTAATCCACAGTAGAAGGAAAGGCAAACCATTTCAATGGCTTTGCAAAAAAAGCCCCATGGACAGTCTTGGCATGCTAGGCAGTGGTCCACAAGGTCACAAAAAGTCAGATATAATTGAACCAACACGATGTGATAATTTGTTTTACCTCAGTATACATTTTTTAGACTCAGTTTTCATTTTCTTCCTCATTTAGGTGGGGTGGAGGTGAAGGAGAAAGGGCAGATTTTTATAGACTTAAAAAATTCAATTAAAAAATAAAGTATAGCTGAATTTTATTTAATCATAATTAATTCCATTTTAGTCCCTCAAATCAACTAATGAAACATCTTTCCCTACACTAAGAGAAAAGATAAAGGGGTGCAGTATAGATACAAAATATTGCATAAATTGGTGAAAAGTTGATATTGTTTAAATTTATTTTACATTGTCATATAGCAGAGTACCATGCATGGAGTGGAACTAATTTTGGGAAAAATGTTTAGAGAAGAAATTAATTATGGCTAACTTTGGTAAAAATTAAAAATATATTTAATGCATTTTTAGAATAATTGACTCATTTAAAGCCTAGAGACCACTAAATTTTATATTGATATTGCTTCTTTAGATTTAGAGAGTTAGTTTTAAAATAAAAGTTATGGTTGCTGTCACAATTACTCTACCCACTAGATATGAAAATTCTGAATGTTTAGTTTAGTTTTGCTATACAGGTTGGCTCTCTAATTAACTTTATATTTCTATCGACCTCTGACTAAACCATGGTCCTTTTCTGGTTGAGGTAAAATTCAACTTACTCAAAATGTCTTCTGTAATGAAATCACAGATTAGGGGCTACAGACAAAGAAAAAAGTCTATTTCTTGGGTCTGTCCATAGAATTTATAACCTTTCTCAACATGCCACAACCTCAGGAATGTTGTAAAATATTAAGCTGGCTCCATTGTTTTGAATGAAACTCTTCTAAAAATTCATATGATAATTATAGATGATTACAGAGGCAGTTCTGTCCAATATTCCTTGGCCCATCTAAATAGTTTCTTTTCTTTCTAGTTCAAAGGACTTTTCTCTTCTTGTAGTTTTCTAGATAGTAGCAATAGGGTGCATTTTATTTAGAACTTAACTGGCTGAGCAATGTAGTTTTGTCTTTATAAAGGATGAGGGCATCCCTTACACATATAACATTAGTCAGAAGAAATAAAGGTAGATTAATCAACAAATTATGAGAGAGAGAGACTGAAAAAGAGAGAGACAAATGGAGGGAGGGAAGGGAAAGGAGAGGCAGGCAGGCAGGCAGACAGACAGACTTGATATTGGATGGAGAAAGAAGTTATATTATTTTTTATTAAATTTCTAATTGTTCAGAAAGGTGTTTAATGTTAACATATAAACTTCTGGCTACAAATGTAGTGGCATAATTGTCTCCAGCTAATTTCAGTGGCTACTAATTTCAGTAATTTAGGTCTAAAAATAATAGTTCCCAAGCTATACTATCTCTGAAATATTTCTCCATTAAGCCAAAGCTCATTCATATTCTCATTCCACGGGAAAGTAAATTTGAAAAGGTAATTAACCATCAGAAGTCCCTGATGGCCAAAAAAATGTTCAATGTGCTGGTATGACTACATTAAAATACAATATATTTGAAATTTGTTGTTAAAATATAGCTCATTATTTTGGCTAAGCATTTGTAAAAGCAATTTATTAATACCATACTCATATATGAATCAAAATTCAATATCTACTTACTTGGATAAAAAGTATATAACTATGACATTTTATTCATTGTCCTAGAGTAATTTTTAATGACTAAATTATCAAATCAGGTAAAATAGAAAAGAGATCAAAGATCAAATTCAATGAAAAGGTAAGAATGTTTTATTGTTAGCTTATTTCACATGAAAATATTTACAAGAAGTCGAAAGGAAAATAAATTTTCAAAAAGTCATTCTTTACTCATTTAATGCATGTCTTGGATGAGAAGTTGAAAATAGACTGAGTACAATTGGTCTTTTCTTCTTTGTTTTTGAATGAAGGAAATGGCTAAAGAAAAGACAAATTTAAGAAGTGAACAGCTGGTTAAGAAACTTGCATTTGAGAATAGGATTTGGATTTTTAAACCATGGCTTAACAGTTGAAAATAAGAAATTCATGAGACATTCTGGGTCTGACGTACATGTAACAAGGGCTTAAAAAAAGGAGTTAAACAAATGTAATTGCAAGCTTGTTGTGCAAGAATATTTTGCTTGCTGCTACTTGAGAATGAATATGCATTAATGAAAAAGCTGCATGAATATATCAGGGACAGAGTAGGTATAAAAGCTTTGAATCACAGAAAATATTATTACTTGTTATTTCAAGAAAAACAAACCTGGTTCTAGCCTTATTTCGAGAAAGATAAATTGAAAGAAAGAATTTTGTTTAGAAGGAAAACACATGAGGGGGATTCAGCTATTTATCATCCCTGATTTTTAGTTTGTCAATCTAGAGACTTAGGACAATTTTGCTTTAGGTAAAATCAAATATTTTCACTTAAATCAGGATAATCATATTCCAATCTCAAACCCATTCAATCTATCTATTTTCTGGTATATTCTAATCTTCATAAATTCTCTCATTTCTCTTTGTTATCAAGTTGGATAAAAATAAGTTCATTTGCTATATACTATTTGTGAGGTTCTTTTTTGTAACTAGTATTTGACATGAAGAATTTAAACTAGAATGACTCCTTTCCCTTTCCAATGAATTTATTTGTTTGTAACATTTAAAATATTAAGATACTCTTCTGGGTTAAGATGGCTGTAGAGTAGAAGCAGGGTACTGAACTCTCCTAACCAACCTACACATGATACCTCAAAAGGACACAAAACCCAAATCTAGATAAAAGAAGGGACCCCACAATAGGATCCAGCATTGCAGATCTCTGTGACCTGGGCATTTCCATGCGATAAGTGGGTGAAATAGCTCTCACTAAAACGTGAGCTGATCATCCCCTCCTCCCACTCTACCTACAGTACAAAAGCCAGCTCACAAGAGTTAGAGCAAGCTTGGAGCATTCACTAAGTTCTTGGAAGTTACCTGGGACCACCAGGGTCTGGTTCCTGTAAACAGCAAGACTTAATACCCCAAGAGGCGAAAGAGCATGGACTTTGAACACCAACATTGAGCATGGAGCTTGGGCATGGACCTTGAGTGTGGAACGAGGGTGGAGGGGTGCTGGACTGTAGAAGCAGTGTGCTGAGACTCAAAGCAAATAAAGGGACCACCAAGAAACTTGATTCTGAGAAGAGCTAAACTAGAGACCCCAGGAGCCTAAAGAATGCAGAACTTGGGCAAGAAGATAAAGCACAGAATGGCAGCACTGTGACTCAGGCAAAAACTGCTCCACAAAAGTTCCGGGTTAAGATGGCGGCAGAGTAAGAAGCAGCTCTTAACCTCTCCTGACCGAAACACACAAAACTCCTCAAGGGGACATAAAAACAAGTCCAGACGAACGGAGGAACCCCACAACAGGGCACAGCGTGGAAGGTACGTGGAATCGAGACATTTCCAGGCTATAAAGGGCTCTCACTCAATCGCGGGCTGAGCAACCGCCCCACCCCCACCCCCTCCACACTCATCTATAGCTCCGAACCCAGCTAAAAAGAAATAGGGCAAGTTTGGGGCACCCATCGAGTCATCAGCAGCTCCGGGACCTGTTCCTGAGAGCAGCTAGACTTAGGACCCCATTAAGTCAAAAAAAGCACGCGAAATCTGAGCGAGCGGGAGCAGGACGCTGGGCGCAGAGAACCGGCTGAGGAGAGGCGTGGGTGGAGGCAGACACAGCCAGGAACTAAAGCCTAAGTGGGGAACCAGTGCAGACGGGTATACGACTGTGGAAGCAGCGCCCTGAGACTTGTAAAGAAACCTCCAGCAGAGGATCAAGCAAGAGGGCCCACCAGGGGGCTTGACCTTGGAAAAAACCAGAATTCAGACCTCAGGAGCCAATAGATCGAGAACAGACACTGAGCTCGAGGATAAAGCTGAGAAGCTGCTGGGCTAATGATGGCTACTCAGCATCAGGAAGTACAGAAAAGAAAGAATAATAACAAAAAGAAGAAGTCTTTAACACTCGACAGCTTTTACACAGAGAAAATCCAGACAACCGAGCAAACAGAGAAGGAGAACAAACAAGCATCCGGACCCTCCTCAAATAAGGAAAACTCCTCACAAGCTATGGAAGAGTTCAAAACTGAGATTCTGAGGAAAATGGAAGAGATCTGGCAAGAAAATAACAGTTTAAAAGGTAGAATCTTACAATTGGAAAGTGAGGCTCAGAAATCAAATGAAATGATAAGCAAATTGAACACCAGAAATGACAAGATTGAAAAGGAATACCAGAAGATTATAGCCGATAACCAGTCCCTAAAGGCTAGAATCGAGCAATTAAAAGCTAATGATCTCTCAAGGCAACAAGAACAAATAAAACAAAGTCAAAAGACTGAAAAAATAGAAGGAAATATGAAATATCTCAATGAGAGAGTGACAGACCAAGAAAACCGGTCTAGAAGAGACAATTTGAGAATAATTGGTCTTCCAGAAAAACCAGAAATTAATAAAAACCTGGACTCTATACTAACAGAAATAATTCAGCAAAATTGTCCTGAAGTCCTACAACAAGAGGGCAATATAGACATTGAAAGGATTCATAGAACACCTGCGGCATTCGATCAAGAAAGGAAAACACCAAGAAATATCATTGCAAAATTCAAGAGTTTCCAAGCAAAAGAAAAAATCTTACAAGAAGCCAGAAAGAAACAATTCAAATATCAAGGAGCAACAATCAGGATCACACAGGATCTGGCAGCCTCCACACTAAAAGACCGTAAGGCTTGAATACAATATTCAGAAAGGCAAGAGAGCTGGGCCTGCAACCACGGATCAACTACCCATCAAAACTGACTATATATTTCCAGGGGAAAGTATGGGCATTCAACAAAATTGAAGAATTCCAGGTATTTGCACAGAAAAGACCAGGGCTAAATGGAAAGTTTGATATCGAACCACAAAAATCGAGAGAAACCTGAAAAGGTAAATAAGTTACAGAGGGAAAAGAAAGAAAACTTATAATTTTTAAATTTGCCTTTTTAAGGGCCTCAGTGAGATCTAATTATCTGTATTCCTATGTAGAGAAATGTTATGTTTAATTCTCTGTAGTGAACTCTATTCACTATTATAATATTCACTATCATAGTAATCAGAAGAATAATTTACAGGGTGAGGGTGAAACACTAAATAATCTAAGATGGCGTGGGGGATGGGAAAGAGGGGGTAAATAGCAGGGGATACCAAGAGAAACTTGAGTGAATAAGAAAATAGAATATTTTATTACACACAAAGAGGGCATGGAAGGGAGAGGGGACAAATACTATTATAAGAAGGAGAGGAAGAGAGCATTAAGAGGTAATAATCAAACCTTACTCTTAGTGTAATCAACCCGGAGAGGGAAGAGTAGTTAAACTATCCATTGGGAAATAAAACTCTTATCTAACCCTTCTGAGAAAGTTAGAAGGGATAAACCAAGGGGAGCAGGGGAGTGGGGAGGGGAAAAAAGGGAGGGGAGAAGGGGGAGGGAATTCATAAGGCTTTTAAAAACAAAAAGGGGGGGGAATAAGGGAGAGGGGAAAAGGGAAGTCAATCAAGGGAGGGGATAAGGGACAGGGTCTTAATAGCAAACCACTGGTTTTAAAGGAAATAGCTTAAGGAGAAGGGGTAGAATTGGAGGAGGATTTGAAAATGTCAGCAAATGCACAACTGATGATTATAACTCTGAATGTGAATGGGATGAACTCGCTCATGAAACGTAAGCAAATAGCAGAATGGATTAGAAACCAAAATCCCACCATATGCTGTCTACAAGAAACACATATGAGGCGGGTGGACATACACAAGTTTAAGTTTCAGGGTTTGAGCAAAATCTTTTGGGC